>NC_056739.1:1698792255-1698917255 GCF_019279795.1 Protopterus annectens | reverse complement strand
AGCTTCAGTCTAATCATCTCTGACGTGGAAGAAAATAGGATTTGTTCATTCATTCGTTCGTTCTTTCATTTGATTATCTCATTGATTCACTTCAGGGTTATGGGGAATTCTAGCCTGTTCTGACATCCAGCTTGATTAAAGTAGTAAAACTAATCCTGGCTAGGGTGCCAATGCAGTACAACATGCACAACTCAGATAGGCGTGCGTACCTACAAGTAATTTTGATGACTGTAGATTCATTTACTGCATGCCATAGGAATATGGGAAGAAATCAAAGTACCTAGGAAATGCCATTTACTGCCCTGAATTCATCCCTCTTTACATCTGAATGGAAGACATGCAGACTTGACACAGAACATACCACAGCCAGTATCAAACTGAAGAACCAAGTACAGTCAGGCAGCAATGGGAATGCTGTACTCCTGTGTCACCCTGGGGAAGCAATAGCAAAAAGAAAGCTACTACAACAGAGAGTTCCAAAGTCAAAGTTAACTAGATATCAAATCTTCTGCTCTTACCTCATAGGCCAATCACTAACTCCAAGAGTAGTGATGCGTAAATGTATTGATCTTAGTAAACATGTATGTGCCACTAATATTACTAAGAGAACTGGAGAATGATAGCAGTATGCTATATTCAACATATATGTTATAATATTATATAATGATTGCAATATTATTATATACAATGTGGAAAATAAAAATATATATTGCCTATGTATGTGAATATTGTCGCTTTCTCCCTGGTCCTCCACTGTAAAAGTGTACCTATCCCAGTCAACAAAGTTAGATAGATAGATAGATAGATAGATAGATAGATAGATAGATAGATAGATAGATAGATAGATCTGACAGATAGATAAATATGTGCAAATAGCTGTACTGCTATGGTGCAGGTAAAAAGATAATGTGTAACAACTGTCTGCAGCAGTTGTAGCTTCACAAATCAGGAAACGGTTTTCTATTTTGTAAGGATGGTCATGTGGATAACCAGAAATCATAAGACTCAGAAATTATTTCTCATTCATTGGTCTTAATAACAGAATACATTTGTATTGTAAAGTATTTAAAATAATTACCTTGAAACACTTAAAATGAGAGATTGTTCAGTACATCTATATTCTAGTTAACAAAGACAAGTTATTACAGGTTGCATCCCAAAATTCACATTAGTCAATCTCCATTTCAGTCTTCTGCTCAGGCTTGCATAATTGACCTCTATTCATTAGAGTCTTCTTTATTTATTTTGCATGTTTTCCTCTGTGTTTTCTGCTCCCCACTGAATGTAAATACAATTATTGCAGCATTTGCTTGTGTAAATATCATAGAAAAATAGTCTTCTATAACCAGGGTAGTGGCAAGTTATATCATTCTGGTAGTTTTATTTCCAATTTTTAGGTAACAAACCCCCCTCCATGTAAGTCGTGTTTGGATATACCATACTGTAAATGAGCAATAATGTAGTCAGAGATACAAAAAGTAACAAGATAAGCAGATACGTTGTCATTTTCATTTGGATTCAGATACTATGCCCTACTACCTTATGCTGACAAGTCTGAAAAATAAATATAACTGATAAATACTCCAAAATAGAAAACTTAATAACTGCACTTACATTTTTAGTATTGTAGAGGAAAAAATTTTAAAGAATGAAAAAGTACAGCCCTGTGTTGGTAATACTTACTGAAGAAATAGTAAGCTTAACTTGGTCCTGTCTAGTTTAAAACATGTTAAAATAAGTAAGATATAACATACATGGAGAAAGGACAAAATCTCATAAAAAGTAGACAGTGCTTTTATTTTCCTTAAACAGCCTTGTGTACATCTACTTTGCTATTTGTAATAAGAGTGACTGGAACTTTGTTTAATGTTCTGTCATGCATTTTGGTATAATGAATGCAGCTACTGTCGTATGAACTGTGGTTATTGCTGAATGAAAAAACAGAAGCTGTGAATGCATATGCTTTTGGCTGTCAGTGTGTTCTGCCTGTGAAATATTATTCCTAGTAAAATTTATAGCAGGCACAACCAATCCTCGTTATATTACAGAATGGGAAAGAAGTAGGGTACTAAACCTACTTTTAGAGTAGTGGTGACAATTTGTTGGTGTTTATCAGTGCAGCCTGCAAACTAACTCCTAATTTCTATTTACTGCCTTCTGGTCAGTTTCCCTACCATGTGTCATTGTTGTAGATGTAAGTAAAACAAGTTCTATGCAGTGATAAAAAAAAGACATTTCTAATTACCCAGATTCTAAAATGGCCACTATGCTGCATACAAGAGGCAGTATCTTGTCATTTTATTGGTCTTTCAAGCATGTATTTCATGAAACGAGATGTGCGCCTAATGCCTATGTGCCAGTACTAACAGAGACTGTTTGTTGATATCACAATGCTATTTCCACTGTCAGAGTATGAGCTGGTATGAATGGAGGAAGTGTGCAATTTGTACACATTTCCAGAAACATGCACCTCATGTTGTACACACGCAAGCCAGCCTAATTTACAGGCCATTATGCAAGCCATATGAAGGAGTCAGGACACGTGCGATTGGCTGACAGAGCATATGCCCACATTTGCATCTTGCTACAGGGTGTGTCTATTAGTGGTTATAACCAGATGGTGTACCACTGTTGATGGAAACAGAAAACATCAGTTCCCATAACTCCAAAGGTCTATCTAGCACCTTATACCCCAGGAGGTGACTTCACTGTAATAGATCAGCAAGCACCATATCCACATCAATGACACTAGCAGCACCCTGATATTTTGCAATTCAGTTTCTAGGGTGTTGGTGGTGTCCATTTTTAGGCATAATGAATCATGCAGCAGACCATATGCATGCATCAAAGGACACTTGCATATATAACTGTCTACCACAACTGTCTATGATACACAATGATATATGTCTCAACAACACACTTGTCAAAAGATAATGGTAGATTTGTAGTACTAATGGGCTACTGATAAGGGAGGAGGACTGCACTGGCATATATTTATATTTCACCGACAACTGCTATAATAGAGCTTAAGAAAATTATGGGGAAAAAAAATCAGCTTTCAGCAAGGAATATTACTTATAGGTGGGGAATGGAATTTGATTTGCAACAGTGAAGATGTATTGAAGGTGCCTAGAAGGGAAAATATAACAAAAGAGGGTAGATTTTTGAAGAGATTTATGAAAATATTTGGCATGGAAGATGTGAATTCAGTGCTAGGAGTTCGGAGTGAATTTACATATTATTCTCCAAGAAAAAAAAATGGGCTAGGCTAGACAGAAATTGTATTTCACAGGAATGTGTGCATTTAATTGAAAGTTTTGATATGCATCCAATAACTATTTCAGATCATGTGCCAATAATGACTAAAATAAAAATGAAGGGTAATGAAGTAAAAATGAGTCACAGGCTTTTCCACACCTATCTGTTAAATAAAGAGGAATTTAAGGAATAGGTAGCGGAAAATATTCAGAGGTTATTATGGAAGATAGAAATGTCTTCTGAAAAAATAGGAAGTGGGATAAAGTTAAAGTGGAGTTTAAAAACAGTGTGGAAATAAAAGAAAAAGAGATATAGTTAAAAAGTAACAAGAATTATTTGGAGTGAGTGACAAAGGTTAAAGTATTGCAGAACAGGGGGAATCTCACAGAACAAGAAGCGGCGTAATTCCAGAGTGCTAAATAGAAAATAATGGTCTACCTTGATAATAGGCATAAGTTTAGAAAGATTACTGTTAAGCAACTGTTTTTTATCATAATTACAGAGCACAAAAGATTTTAATGCAACAGCTCAGGCAACAGAAAGTAGAAGAGGTTGTTGCCAAGCTTAAGGAGCCTGTAACAAGGAAAATAACCACAGATTCTATAGAGGTATTAGGAATATTTCAGAACTTTTATGAAAATATGTATAAATCAAATGTGGAAATCGAGAAAAAGTACAAATGGAAATGTTTATTGAAGAATTAAACATGCCAAGGTAAGAGGTAGCGGAGGCTGAATTACTAATAGTTGGAATAGCAGGAGATGAGATAAAAATGGTGATGCATAACCAATCTACAGGAAAGTCTTCAGGAATAGATGGTATTCCTGTGGAAGCTTGGAAGCTAGGAGGGAAGAAAGTGAAGATCTGGAAGGTTTTGTTTAATAGTATTTTAAAAGAAGGAGACACAACAACATCCTGGAAGAAAGCAGTGGTGGCTGTAATACTTAAAATGGTAAAGACTCATCAGATCCAGCTTTATATAGGCCCAATTCAATTCTAAACTATGATTATAAAATATTTATGTTTATAATGGCTAAAAGAATAAGAAAGGAGATGCCAAAATTGCTAGATATGGATCAGCGTGATTTGTGAAGGAGAGGCAAACATTTTAGAACAGTAATAGAATTAATAGAATAAAGTTGATCCAGAGGGAAGCAGAATGTAAGAAAATACTACTGTTGTTGTTGGGTCTTGATGCAGAGAAAGTATTCAACACAGTAACCTGAGATTTTATGAGAAGGGCAATAGAAACAGTTGCATTCCCTGATAAAATTGTAAGGTTGATTATGAGGATATATGAGGGATCAGAGGTGAAAATTATAGTGGGGAATTCCTCTCTGATAAGTTGTATTTAAACAGAAGAATGATGAAGGGGTGTCTTCTTTTCCCTTTTGTTATTTGCATTATTTATTAAATGTTTTTCATCCCTTTAGTTTTATATACAGGCCAGGCATATTTTTATCAACTATAAGAAATATTGTAGATGGCGATTAATAAAGATTTGAAGGATTTTATGTGGTAGGGGAAGAGGGCAAGAGTCAAGTGGGATAAGTTGATCCTTTCATTAGAACAAGGTGATTTGGGATCACCTGATTTGAAGGGGTATTTCAGAGCTACACAGTTAAGATTCCTGTACACAAAAGAAAAATCTATAATTCAAAGTGGAAAGGGATGAGGAAACAGGGAGAAAGTTCAAGAAATTAGAGAGGTAAAGGTAATAGAATGGGAAGACGCCATGAATTCATTTGGACTGCAGGCTATAGAATGTCTTCCCTATCAAGAAATTATATCAGAATATAGGCAAAGAGGAAAACATAGGGGGATCTTAAGCAAAAGACCTGCACTGGTAACATTTTTAGTGGACTCTAGAACAGAAGCTACTATTGAAAAAGGGATAATTATATGGGCATATAAAATATTGCATGATAAGTACAGGAATCAATCAGAGGAGGTTAGAAAGGATTGGGAAGAGAGATTGGATAAGTGATTCACAAAGAAACAATGGGAGGCTATATGGCTCCCAAATATGCAATGAAGTCTAGAAGATTCAGGATCTTTGCTTGGAAGTGTTTGCATAGATATTTTTATACCCTAAGCAGACTCTAAAGAATTTTTCGTCAGGATGGATTGAAAATGTTGGTGGTGTGATATGGAATAAAGAAGTAACTGGGGACATATCTTTTTGGGATTGGCATACTTTAAAAATTTCCTGCAGACTTCTCTGTCAGATGTACTGGGTGAGCAAATTAGTTGTCACCCCTCCGTTTTTTTTCCGGACTATCCGGAAATCAAACTGATTCTCCGGTAGTCCGGAAAACACTGTACAAACTGCGGTATTCTGTTTCAAAAAGGAAACAGACTATCGGAGTTTGTAAATCGACTGATTTACTATGCTTTTTTTACAGAAAAGCATAGTAAATCAGCCGAAAGCAGGCAGCAGGAATGGAAAAAGAGGGTGTTCCTCGCCGAGTGATGCCGTCATGACATCACAAAATAGTTGTAATGTAGGTGGGGTTGGGGAGGGATGGGTGGGATTACTGATGATGCGAGGGGTGTGGCTTTACTCCGGTTTTAGCCACGATGAAAGGTGGCAACCCTAAATTAGTGTAACTAAGGGAATGATTTTTTGAGCTGTGATAAGGAATCAGAATTGTCTTGACATAGTAAGGACTTGCTGAGTTTAATTCAGGTGGCTGCCAAAAAAAAAAAAACAATTACTAGAAAATGGAACTCAAAGTCTAAACCAACTGTACTAGAAATAACAACTACAGTAACGGAGATAAAAGAACTGGAAGTGGCATCTTTAGAAAAGGGTAGGAGCTAATTAAATATTACAAAATGGGAATTGTGAGAACAATACATGCAGAATAATATTTTGTAGGAGGAATGAGATTTAAGGGGAGACAGGAATTTAACAATAGATTGTATCATTGGCTATTTATGTTATCAGTAGCTCTGCTTGTAACTTGTTGTACATTTTATATGTGTGTGATTGCTTGCACTATCACTATTATTTTGTATTTTTTCTATTTCTTTCTGTGGAGCTTTTCTCCCTGGGCCTCCGCTAAATAAGACCTGTGTCCAGTCGGAACTTCCCAGTAAACAAATAAATAGTAATAATGAGCTATATAATGTTTGACTGACAATGACTGTATAGATTATAAGTGATGTATAATGTTTGCAACTGAAAATATGTCAATATGGTTTGTTTTCATTTATATAAATGTATGATTGCCTATGTCATAAGTGATGAGAGAATAAGCATGTTTCTTGTTTGAAAGGAAATAAAAAAACACACTTGTCAGTTTTATATTCAATGTATCAGGTGTACTTTGGGACATCACTGCAGGTTACCAGTCACGTGCACTCCATGCTTTAGAATCTCAGTCAATTGTAACAACATGTGCCGTACTGTGTAAGATTCCAACTCGCTTTCTAGCTGTTTTTCCATCTTCTGGTCTGTTAATGGACTTAATTCATCTAATTAATGTTAAACCAATATATTTTTAAGATTCCCACACTGAAATAACCTATCTACATGCTCTTACAGCAAATGTTACTTAGATGTTAATATTAATTTTTATATCCTCAACAGAATCAAGAAAACCATTCAAAGGCTAGGGAACCTTCATAGCATAAATAAATTCCTTTCAACTCTGCCAAGGTAACTTTAGATACCATGTACCCCAAACTCGGTCTCCTATATGGAGCCCCTATCACGACCAACCTACAAGTCTCACTTCGTTCTAAACTTGAAAAATGCTGCAACAAAGTTGCCAGATTTGCTTGCAAAAAAACTTACCAGACCCACTACTGTTTGGCACTAAAACACTTTACTAGCTCAAACTTCCTCACCACCTATTGTATACTCAGCTTATCATAACCCACAGAATCATTTACATCCCGTTTGCCTGCCCTGTATTTAGGCCCACACTCCAATTCTATCAACCAAACCTTTCACTTTGGTCAAGTGATAAACAACTGCTTATCACCTATAAACCACTGGAGTCAGCCTGTATTCCAGTAATGTAGCTAGAACTTGGAATAAAATTCCTATATCAGTCAGGTCTATCTCATAACTTCATATCTTCATCTGGGACATAGCTTCTCCTAACATCCTTCATTACCTTCTTATACCTCCCTTTAAAGCACTAAATTATCTGCTTATCCCCTTTTAATACTTCACTTTATTGTAGTACTTAAACTACTATACCTACTTCTAATTAGCACAACCACATTACCATTCCATTGCTAATTCTCCACTAACACTTAAAATTGCTTATCTCCTCTAATACTTCACTCTATTTTATTTCTTAAATTGCTCCTGCCTATCTTATACTCTACTCTTCTATCTGTCAATTCTCAATACAATGCTTGTATATTCATGTTTGTGACTATCAATACAAATTTTATTATACTGACTACTATGCTATGCATTCACTAAAACTGCATTATAAATGTTTTATTGTAAATATTGATTGCATTAAATTTGTTACCTTGCAGTTTATCTCCCCAGGTCACTGCTAAAAAAGGGCACCTGTGCCCAGTCAGACTTTCCCTTTAACAAATGTCAGTAAATAAATAAATAAGCAAGCAAATAAATAAACAAGTGTCATTCATATTTCAGGACTGATAACTGCATGCAGAAATGTTCAACAGGTAAAATGTATCTGTAGAAATGCAATATAGCTTAGACTGTGAGTGATTCTTGCATTCTTTTAGGGTTCCTTACTGATGTTATAACTATACACAGTAGCAAACAGTTGTGTAACTGTCTTTGTGTAGAACAAACCAGATGCAGAAGAACAGTTAAATCAACAACTGGCATTCCTGCAGTTCCATGTATGTAGCAAGTGAGTCCTGATATACTTAAAGAGAAAGAAATTGAGAAATAAGCTTGCATCTCCCTAGTTACTGGCTTTCTGGGTAAGAAAACAGATTGTGATTGAAAAGTTATAGCTTTGAATCGTAACACTGAATTTCTGCATTTTATATTAGGTAGGCTAATCTCTAACAGGAGAACTAATGAAATCATTCACAAAAAGGAGTTCACTTTATGATACAGTAGCAGAAGTCGTATGTCACTGATATTTATAGCACAGAGTTATATCTCATTAGCGATTTTTTACAGGGGTGTGGATCACATTATCAAATCCACATCAACTTAATTCACTTCCTAGTAAAAATAGTGATGGGAAACTATTTTCTGTGTAATCCACACAAAAAAAATCTAAATTTGTGTTTTTGTGGGAGTAAAGCCTCTATGTCTTTCAAGCAGGGAATGCATTCATGTACTCCTTAACTACTAAAATCAGTTCCAAGATTGCAATAACTTATAGGAAACCGCTTAAGGAGATGAATAGCTTTGTATGTCTCAGAAATGTTTATACTGGGTATACCGTGGGAATAATTTCTGAAGTATTCAATACCATAGGAATAATTTCTGTAGTACACAAATACTAAAAATGGCAAACGGCTGAATTTATGTTTCCGTGAGGACTTCACTCCTTTGCCAAAATACCACTTACTCTAAACTTACAGAGCAAAGGCAGAAGCCATTTCACCTCCCAAAAATACATTTGAAGATTGGCATTTTACCACTTAATTATTATTGAGATTCTGTTCCACAGCATTTCTAGTGGTAGTCTTTAAATTATTATAGTTAACAAGGTTGGCATCTAGACTGGCTGGATGTATTTGTCAAAAAACAAAGCTATACAAAGTTATTGTGCTCATTTTAAATAATTTCCATGTCCACACTTAAGAAATGTCAAAACAGAATTTGAGAAAAATAGTTTATACATCTGCTAGTGTAATTTGATTGCTTAAACTGGGACGGATTCCAAAGTAAGTTACAGACAGTGCAACACACTGAAGGAAGACATCTACACATCAGTGGCAGATGTGACTTGATAATGGATGCTAAAACAGGACAAAGTAATTATCTGTTTAGCATAGGATAACTGTGAGCTCCATACATGCCCTCCAGATTCCAAAACATAATGGATGCACTCTACTCAAATCAGATGTGACAGAGTACTTCACAGACAATTTTCTGAAAGAACTCGGCAGAGACCATTTGTGCTTACCTTCAACCTTATTATGTACTACAATATTCTAAGCAATCCTGCACATTCCACCAATATCACTTAAAACAAAATGCAAGCTGCATTTACTACATCAGACTGGGGTACTACAAGGCATAACAGAAGACAATCTACAAATGCATCCTAGAAGGCAGATAACTAAGGGTGGAGCCAGGCTTTAGTTAAGCCATATCTCTGATCAGGAAGTAAAAGATACAGATGAGACAAACAGTTGCTGCAGGCTGTGTACAAGACATGTGCACCTCACATGTATGCTCACAGTCTGCAGGGTAACCCAGTAGTGGTAGAAACAAAAGTGTGTCTGAGTCTGGATATACTGGCCATTGGGACACAGTGACACGTGTGATGCTGCAGGAGTGTCCCAGACAGCTTGTCTTTCCCATTCTATCACAATTCCTGGCAGTGATGTGCATCAAAGTGGATGTATAAATCTAATTCCATTAGTAGCCATGGGGCTATGTCATTGCCAACTTCTGCTATGTCCATGGTGCAACTGATTGCACCCACATCCCAGTCAAAATCCCAGAGATACCTGATTCATAGGTAGGTACTAGGCTATTGGCCCTAGGGCTTATATAAGCCTAGCCAAAAAGGTATCCTGGCTTTCGCCACCCAAGAAAATTATTTTCCTGTGCCCCTGTTGAGCAGAGCCACAGAGGTGATCCCCAGAGTGAATTTCCTAGTTCCCATCCAATTATCAAGACTTTTCTTGAACAGTGCTAATGAGGAGCTTTGTTTGATATAGATAGGTAATTTGTTCCAGAGTATGGGAAGTCTCTGGGACAGGAATCTATCCCTCCAGCATGTTCTGTTTATTGTGGTGACAAGGTTTAAGTCCCTAGAGTGTGTATCTCGGAGGGATTAGAATTTCTTTAAGTGAAGCATGACCAACTGCTCTGGGTTTGACATAGCTTTGTATGTTAGACAGAGATTGCCTCTGAGTAGGCGATATGCGATGGAGTAAAGCTGGAGTTTTTTTAGACTGTCTGCGTAGGGTATCTGTTTGAGGCTGGTAATCCTCTTTGTGAGGTATTTCTGTGGTCTTTCCAGTTGTTGTAGATGTCTTGTGAGATACATACCAAAAGGGGCGTTGTACTCTATAATGGTTCTAATGAGTGATGAGTAGAGGGGACCAATGACCTCTTTTTTCCTGGATGAGAAACCTTTTGTGATTAGATATGCCACATAGAAGGATTTCCTGACTACTGTGGCGATGTTCATAGGTTCATAGTTTGGTACTAGGCTATTAGCCCTAGGGCCTATAAAAGCCTAGCCATAACAATTCCCTGGCTATTTCTTCCCACACTATTTACTTCCCTGGGCCCCTGTCTAGCAGGGCGACTGATGTGATCCCCAGGGTGAATTTCCTTTCTCCCATCCAATCGTCAGGGTTCCTTTTGAAGAGGGCCAAAGAGGTGCTCTGCTTAACATGTATGGGCAGTCTATTCCAGAGTCTGGGGAGTCTCCTGGTCAGGAATCTATCCCCCCAGCATGTTTTGTTTATTTGATTATCAAAGGCGAGACTACTATTCACCTGTATTCCAAGGTCACTTATCACACTTTCGGTGTTAAGTAGACTACCACCTATGTGGTAGCTCATGGATACAGAGTTTTTACCAAAGGGGATGACAATGCACTTTTTGGCACTGAGCTTGAGGCCATGGCTTTGACACCAGGCATCTGTCTCAGTGAGGCTCTTTTGTAGGATGTCCACATCATTAGGAGTTTTGATTATGGCTCCTAGGTTTGCAGTCATCTGCGAACTTCATTAGCCAAAGACCTTCTGTGTTAGCCTGAACTTCAGAAAAGTAGATACCAAACAGGACGGGACCCAGGACTGAACCCTGTGGTACTCCACTTGTCACTGGTCTGAAGTCGGATTTGGAGTCTACTACTTTCACAGTGTGGGTTCTGTCAGTGAGCCAGTTGGCAACCCATCTTGTGACATAGAGATTTATACCTAGTTTAGTGAGGTTATCTATAATTCCAGAGTGGGGGATGGTGTCAAAAGCCTTGGCGAGATCCAGATAGGCTGTGTGAACCACCTTACCCTCATCTATGGCTTTGGTGACTGCTTCAAAGAAGTCATCAGGTTTAGGAGACATGATCTGCCTTTTACAAACCCGAACTTTGTGGGATCTAGAGTTTGGAGATTACCAAAGTCTTTGTTTATAAGTTACATGATGATACATTCCATGGACTTGCAGACCGGGCTTGTTAGGCTAATGGGGTGGTAGTTCCCGGGGTCTGTGGTGGCTCCCCCTTTGTGGAGTAGGATAACCGTCACTGTGCACCATTCAGTGTGGCACAAAGCCTGAGGTGAGGCTATGATTGAACATCGTGCTTAGGTGGGGTGCCTGTTCATTCTGTAGTTCATGCAGAATGCAGCCTGGGATGTTGTCACGTCCCATGGATGCTGTGTTCTTGGCTTTGGAGAGTGTGTTTTTTTACCTGTGCAGCTGTGATTACAGGAACTTTGCATTCTTCCATTATAGAAATGGGCCCTTTAGGTGGTGAGAGGGGGGTAAAGTTAGCACTGAACCTATCTGCCAGGATGCTGGCAATATCAGTTGGTTCTGTATATTTAGTGCCAGTGTGCTGTAACTCAGAGCAGATCTGAGTGTTGCCATTGAGATTCTTGACGTAGTTATAGAATGCTTTGTGGTTGTCTTTAGAATAAGTGGCGATTTTGTTTTAGTAACTAGCTTGTAGGATTTTATGAGGGATCTCAGCTTCTTACTGAGGCTGACCAGGGAGTTCCTCCAATCATGGGATTTTACTCTTTTTTGCAACAGATTCTTTCTTCTGTTGTAGAGTTTGTTTATGGCAGGGGACCACCAGATTGGCTTCCTTTTTTTATAGGATAGCATCTTGGTTCTGTTAGGGATAGCACAATCCATGCACCCGTGTAAGTGCTTATAAAGTGCATTTTGTAGGATTCAGCAGTCATACCTCTATTGTCTGTCTGCATAGGTATTGTGAAGTTTGCCACTTCTGTCTTAAGAAGCATGAATTTGGCTTTGGAGAATTTTTTTATGGTGGTTTCCCTAATGGGGGGAGGGGGCAAGATGTGGATGTCTAGGGTGATTAGCTTGTGGTCGGATATGACGAGGAATTGACCTCTGGTGTGGAACACTGGCCGCCCATGTTGGTAATGACCAGGTCTAGGATATTGCTGCCCCTGGTGGGGGTGTGGATAAGTTTATCCAAGTCATTGCAATTTATGAATTCCAGAAAATGTTGAGCAAAAGAGTTGGTACATCAGTAGTTTTCCCAGTTAATGGTGGGGTAGCTGAATTTGCCCATTATTAGGGTGTTGGGTTGTACCATAATATTTTCCAGTGTATCGAGAAATGAGGAGTGGGAATCCTGGGGCATGGTGAGGGATCTGTAGCAAGTTACAATTTGGATTGTAGTCTTGCCCAGAGTTAGTTGCACTTGGATAATCTCATATGCATTATGCTGAGCAACTAGTCTGGATGTGTGAATATCCTTAATGAATATGGACACGCCTCTGCCTTTAGTGTTTCGGTCCAGGTTAGGTGGCCGAAAAGTGTGGTATGAATTATAGCCTGGTAATGCAGGGGTGCTCTCTGGAGCCTTGAACCAGGTCTCTGTCACTGCACAGAGGTCGATGTTCTCCATTTTAAGGAGTGCCTCGAGTGAATACATTTTGAGGTTTAGACTTCTAGCATTGAGTAGCATTACCCTCAGATTTTGCTTGCTTGTACCTGTTACGGTGGTGAATTTGTCATTTGAACCTGATGCTTGATGGTACTTCAATAGACAGGGCTGACAATCGCTCAGTTGTCAGATGGTGTGCTCTGCAAATGGCCTCATTACAAATATCATGACAACACACCCTGACAGTGTGTTTGAAGCAGCAGTTTGGAGGTAAAGTGCTTTGAGAGTTGCTTTCCAACATGGTGAAATAATGGAAGGATTCCTACTCAGTAAGTACAGTACCACAGCTATAAAACTAGACCTGTCAGCATTATGCATGATGACTAAATGTGTATTTTTCTTTCTACAAATAGGTGACTGTGGTTATCCACTGGAGCCATACAAAACCCCAGCAATGCCTGCCAAGGATAAATACAACAGAGCACACGCTGCAACATGGAACACCACTGAGCATGTGTTTGACATGCTGAAAGTATGAGTGAGATATCTGGACACATCTGAGGGTGCACTCCAATACACACCAGAAAAGGCATCACAGATGGTCACCGTGTGCCATGCTGCACAACATGACAACAGCTGCAGGTGTAGGTTACCTACCTCAAGAACCTCAGATGTCTGACATGGAGCTATCAGAGCTGTTATAGGATGATGACGAGGACACAGGGGTGAAAAGAAATAGACATGGGTGACAGATACAGTGGCTGTATATCTTAGCTCAAACAACACAGCAGTGTTTGACCCATACCTTTGAGTCATGATAAGCCATATGTACAAAAGTACACAGATAAAGCAGTGATGTTCACACAGTGTTGCTCCATGACAGCAGCACAGAACATGACTATTGGTTGCCCACATTGAACATCATACATGTCATAAATATATGATTCACTTGTAATACCTTATACGCATATTCATGATGTAGCAAGGAACACATCTGGATGTCTACAGAGGAAACATCACCACAGCTATACTCTCTGCAAGGTGCAACATCAAATAGAATGACACTTGTGTTTTTGTAGCATGCTTGAAGCATGCACACATCTAAATGTGTGGTTATCCAGGTAGGATGTCATCATACATAAAAACAGCATGTGAACTGATTTGAACAACAGCCAGTGCCATAACAAATCTAGGCCATGCAGTGTATGGGAAAGCATCAGCACTAATATAACCTAATTTCAGGGGTTGTACAGCAAGAATGATATGTCACATATAGCATAATGAGGTACAACAGTGTCGGACAACACACTATGCAGCATACATACTGCAACATAAGTATTGCCAGCATGTGAAGGACTGGCCCAATTGAAACATACTTATGTTACAAACAAGGTTCATGTTACATGCCTGGTGTGGAAGTCAAAACTACAATTATTATTGCTGCAAAATGTAGATGTAGGAATATGTTCAATCGTGCAGGGCATCAGTGACAGGCAGTACAAATTAGCCACTGGAACATGCATCATTGTTTAGGATACAGCAACATAGGTGTGTGTGTGTGTGTGTGTGTGTGTGTGTGTGTGTGTGTGTGTGTGTGTGTGTGTGTGTGTGTGTGTATATATATGTGTATATATATATATATATATATATATATATATATATATATATATATATACATATATATATATATATATATATATATATATATATATATATATATATATATATACACATACATATGTGTGTGTGTGTTTGTGAGTGTGTGTGTGTGTGTGTGTGTGTGTGTGTGTGTGTGTGTGTGTGTGTGTGTGTGTGTGTGTGTGTGTGTGTGTCTGTGTGTGTGTGTGTAACCAGGTAGATACAGGAAGGAACACATGGGAAGTACAAATTAGCACGAAGATAACAGAGAGAAACCTGTAGACATAAATGCATGTAGTGCTGAGGGTTAGGCATGTGCAGTACCTAAGTAAAGTGCCATATGTCATACACTGTAGGCATATAAAGGCATACCAGTGCAAGCAGGCATGGCAGACAAGAAGGGATTATATAAAGTAAAAAGCAATGTTGAAAGAGTAAAGTAACATGCTGATGATCATGAAAAACATTTGCTATATGTCAACTATCAAGAGATGCAAACATGGAAGCATGGAGATTGTCATATACAGTATTGCAGTCATTAATATCCAAACTAATATAATAATTACACATATATGCAACAAAACACAACTCTGAGGAGGTCACTTAAGTCATACAAATTATCAGCAAAAGCCTGTGACATCAGACATTTGAAAAAAAAAACTGCTAGAACCACCTGCTGTGGTCAGAGTACTAATGGATTCAACTTGGACCACTGCACAGAATAATCCAAGACAAGCATTCAAAGCCTTCCAAGGATGACCCCTAATACCTCTGTCCTAGTTTAAAAAGCCCATTGTGTTAAGCATATAAAAAATTGTGACCTTGATTGATCTGTTATCCCTGCTATGTTACAGGGTATCAGTGAGGTGGACTGTAACTCCTGGCAGGTGTTATGAATGGAGGCCAGGAACATTGTTATCTCATCAGCGGTAGACAGTAATAACCTACCTCCAATGGCATTCTGCTCTGTTTCATAGTGGTGGAGTCTGTTGACTGTGTGGGTGATCATGTCAGATCAAGATCGCCAGCAGGCCTCCCTGGATCTGTTGTGTCCGCCCACAGCTTTGATCATGTTGGTAAGATCCCTCCACACTTGATGTCACTACACAGTATCGCCCATCCATCCTTGCAAGATCCAGCCGTGCTGGTACAAAGCCTCAATAATGATTTCATTCTCTCTTGGTGAAAAATTGTCCTGCCTATTTCAGTTAGACATCTAAAAGAAAGGGTGATATGCACATAATAGATTTTATGCAGGGTTTCACATATTGGCATGTCAACAATCAAAGCATACATCAATTCAGTGCCTCTCCCCCTATTTACAGTGCATAGCTATACAAAACAATCCATGTCATCTATATTATCGTCGTGTATAGATAAGTATAATGGGCATGTTTGAATAGATGATCCATATGTCCCAACATCATCAGCATATATGTGCACAGCTATCAAGTCATTCCACAACTTAGGATATGTCACATACACAGAGGTGGGATTTAAACTCATGTCAGTCGATATTTAGACAAGTAAGGAACAAGAACATAGCCAATGTGCCACAACTTCAGTAGTATAAAACTATTGTTGCCCTAGTTACATGCACATCAGACAACTCTGACCAATTCTCCCTCAAGCATGTGGGATGCATCACATATGTTCTTACAGTCAGGGACACAAAGCTGCACAAATGTGACTTTCATGATATGGTAAACAGCACAAATATTGAAAGTGTTAAAATACTAAGGCAGAAAAAGATCAGTTTATGAAAAATGAACAGTTATGCTGTCATGAATACATGTGATGACAACATCAAACGTAAATGCTAAACCATCCTGAAGTTTCCCCAGTCCCACTGAATGTTATCACAGCTACCACTGTATAAGTAGGCATCAGAGAATATCTGTAAATCAGTCCTTGAACATACAACATGCAGACAACCCCTTAAGTCATTATCAGTAAACCTACTTCAGATGTAAAAGCAAATCAGCATTACTTATGAATAGGAGCGGATTCCATCCATATCCTATATTCACCAGGACTGGTTAGCTTACAGCCATACAGCTGTATATAAGGAAAACCTCTCTGATAATGGTTGACATCTACCCATATATAAGCAAATTGGGGATGTCTAACTCCATCCTTTATGTAACTGACATATTGATGTGCAGGGAACATCACAGAATCTATGCATAAAATATGTGTTAGAGGTTTCACAGAGAACAATATGAACATACAAGAGTGATAATTAACAGTGCGTTTCACAAAAGCAGTGCAGGTAGGTGACCTCATATGATTGCTTACCTTACCAGTCAGGCAGCTGTACCTCATAATGAGGTTAGCTATGCGTAAATACCTTTTAAGTATCATTGGTGGGATACATAATTAATGAGGTTCATTGTCATACAATGCCTTGGAATCCCATCAGTGAACATCCATGTAAGTTATCAAATCTTGGCGCATTGACCAATAGATCTGCATAAGCATACAGTGCTCAGCACGAATGCCCAATAGGTGCCATTATATAACAATATCTGTCAAATGTGGCAATGCCCACCAATAGTATGCTGCCACCCTATATATACCACTTTTAAAATGTGATGTTGGTATATTTTCATATCACACCATTGCAACGTGCGAAATGAGTGAGATGTCAGTTAGCATTTTCTGGAAGGCATTTTTCTTTCAATTTAATAGCCAATAGCAAAGATGCTGACTAAGAAGATGCTGCAGCATGTCCGGGCACCCATCCGGACCAATGACAGGACTCCCCAGATGTTAGCTGACTATGCTGAATATGAGTGGAGGATTCACACACGACTGAGGAATTTCACATGGATCAACATTTAGAATCACTAGAGCACTTAACCGTAAGCTGTTTTTTGTTAACAACAAATGTAACCAGAGAGACAATACTAGTTTTACTCTAAAAAGGAGTAGTACTTTTATACCCCCACAGAACCCAATGATTTATTTGTTTGAGAGATTATGTGAAACACAAATCAGAAGAATATTAAAGAATGAAAAAATGACTTCTGATAATTTGACTTCCGCTGAAAAATTTTGTCTTAAGGAATTAACTTCTACCAACAAATATAGGGTAATGAAACCCGATAAAGGGGGTGGGGTTGTTATTATGAGCAAAACAGACTATTTGAACAAAATGACAATAATGTTGAGTGACAATACGACGTATGAAAAAGTGTCAAAACATGAAATGGAAAGGGCATATGTTAAGGTGGATTGGTATCTATATGAATTTTTGATGGATGGAGTCATCACCTAAGATGAATATCATTTTTTATTAGTGGAACATCCAATGACGCCATCCATTTTTGGTATCCCCAAAATCCATAAGGACATACACAATCCACCCTTTAGGTCCATAGTCTCTGCCAGGGGTTCAAAGACTGAAGCCATTGCTGCTTATATAGATTTGCATTGTAAGGGAACTTTAAAACATCTGCCTCATATATTAAAAGATTCCTGGCATTGTCTAGAAAAAGCTAGAGAACATTTTGTTGATATTGAAGACGATATGACAATGGTAACTATTGATGTTGTCAACCTATTCACAGTGATTCCTCATGACTTAGGTCTTGAAATGTTTGAGACAAGTTTGCTGAAATTTAGTGAGTCTAATAAGGCTAAATGCAAATTGTTACGTGAACTGATGGCTATTGTACTTGAAAACAATTTTATGTTTATTAATGGTGAATATTATAAACAAAGTACAGGTGTGGCCATGGGGGCTAGATGCGCCCCCATTTATGCCAATTTGGTGTTAGCCTTATGGGAAACACAAAGTGTTTTTACTTCTAGTTTCTGGCCTAACATTGCCCTTTACTTAAGGTACCTGGACGACATTCTTATTTTTTGGAAGGGCAACAGAGAAATGCTTACTCAGTTTGAAAATTTTCTAAAAACGACATCTAGTTTTTTGAATTTCACTTTTAAGATATTTGACAACAATTGTGACTATTTAGATATTTTATTCTATAAAAACATGGGCAAGTTAGAATCAAGTATTTTTAGGAAAAAAAACTCATTCCAATTCTTTTTTACATTTTGATAGTTGCCATCCCTATTACCAGAAAAAGAATTTAGTAAAGGGACAGATGGTCAGATTTTCTAGAATTATTAGTGAAGACATTAATTTTTACAATGAGATTAAAATATTATCAGATATGTTTCTGGATAGAGGTTATCCATTAGAATTAATTGTTAAAGTTAGTGAAGAGATTTATATTAAAAGACATCAAATATACAAACCTATATTAAAGTACGGTTTTGACAACAGTATATCTAGGACTAATAACACTACTAGAAATGACACCTTTATTATACCATTTAATGATATATCACCCAGGATAGTTAATATAGTGCATGAGACCTGGATAAGTATTCTCCAGAATAATGGTGACCTTATTGATAATTTAGGGACTGGGCCCAAGGTCACTTATAGTAGGGGGGTGAATCTTAAAGAACATTTTGAGGCAGTTAATAATAAGAATATGTTCAACACATCTTCGATGAGCAAATGTGGGGCATGCCATACTTGTAAATTTATTAATGATGGACCATATGTTGCGGTACAAAATTTTGGCAAAACAATTAGATGCCCAGGTCATTGTAATTGCAACACAAAAATGGTGGTGTACCTAGCTATATGTTCATCATGCCCAGCCTTTTATGTTGGCAAAACAATAAGGAAACTTTGAGAAAGGATAGTGGAACATGTTAGAGACATTAAAAAACAGAAAAATACTAGTTCTCTTTATATGCATAGTCTAAGATGCCAGAATTTTAAGAGATTTTTATTCTTTATTATTGACAGAATTGTATACTACAATAATAACAAAGGTGGTGATGACAACACCTTACTTGAGGCTAAAGAATGTTTATGGCAATTACGGCTAAATGCAAGTTCTAGCCCTGGTATTAACGAACATATTTCTATATCAAGTATACTAAAGTACAAGTCTCAATTTATTTGATCTTGTATGTATTAGGTTAACATCTGATAATTTAATGTTTTAAATATTTTGTATAACAATATGAATTTTAATGTTAGGAATTTTTTAATGAATGATTTTATGCTGGATTGTATAACAATTGTTTATATTTAATAATTATTTAGATTTATACTATTATCTGGATATTTATATATGTATTTTTACTTTTATTTATTGGTATTACATATACATAGTTTTTGACAAGAAGGTTTTATTACATTTATAAATTAACAAGTTTGCACAAGTCTTGGCTGTTTATGTTCATTTTTGCTGATTGTACCTTTAAGAATTTTTAGCTGCGTAGGTAATAATTTGTTTAATTGTTTAATTGTTCAATTATCTAATTTACATAAGGATTTAAAAAGAGGTTCAACACAAGGATTGTCAGTACTCTGAAGATGCCCTGATGTGTGTGGGTGAAAGCGCTTAGTACAATTTTGGTTAAATAAATAAATAAATCGGTGGTCTGCAGTTGTTTCTGGTTCGCCTTTTTTGTTTTACTAGGACTCCCCAGATGTTAGCTGACTATGCTGAATATGAGTGGAGGATTCACACACGACTGAGGAATTTCACATGGATCAACATTTAGAATCAAGTTGAGAGGGAATTCCAAAGACAATTAGAGATCTTTAGGACAGGTGTGCAGATCCAGCACTGATATTATGACCTTCACCATCTGGACTGTGATGATTTTCAGGACTGGATTGCTCAGGTGGGAACTCAGCCCCCAGATGCAGATCTGGATCCTGCACTAGGCCACCAAGGCAGTCAACTAGGGCCCACTGGCTGGGAGGGGCCTCAAATACTTCTTTTTGTTTTTAAGGGTGTTCTTTAAAAATGCCTTCTGCATCTGGTCACACATACTTCCTGTTCTTCCTTTCCGCCCGGAATTTAACATTCCATTCATTCCTGTGCTGCTTCTGAATTAATGTAGACTCACTCTTGATGGATTTGTGCTGCTGCTTATGCAAAATGCTGATTATTCTTCTAGTGTGTGTGTGTGTGTGTGTGTGTGTGTGTGTGTGTGTGTGTGTGTGTGTGTGTGTGTGTGTGTGAGATGATTATTCTCAGTGTGTGTGTGTGTTCTCCTAGTGTGTGTGTGTGTGTGTGTGTGTGTGTGTGTGTGTGTGTGTGTGTGTCTGTGTGTGTGTGTGATGATTATTCTTCTAGTGTGTTTGTGTGTGTGTGTATGTGTATGTGTCTGAGATGATTATTCTTCTTGTATGTGCGATGATGTGATGATTATTCTTCTAGTGCGTGTGTGTGTGTATGATGATTATTCTTCTAGTGTGTTTGTGTGTGTGTGTGTGTGTGTGTGTGTGTGTGTGTGTGTGTGTGTGTGTGTGTGTAATGATTATTCTTGCAGCGTCTGTGTGTGATGATGATTATTCTATTTTGTGTGTGTGTGTGTGTGTGTGTGTGTGTGTGTGTGTGTGTGTGTGTGTGTGTGTGTGTGTGAGATGATTATTCTTCTAGTGTGTGTGTGTGTGTGTGTGTGTGTGTGTGTGTGTGTGTGTGTGTGTGTGTGTGTGTGTGTGTGTAAAATGCCCCATTTTGGGATAACTGGTAGTTAGTTAATATGCTGAAACCCAAACCCTGTACCTTAATTACAGGAACAAAGAGTCTGAATCCTCTACCCCAACCACCAAGGTGTTAAAAAATGAGTTTCAAGGAGCTGAGTGCATAGCTCTCAACTGCTCAGATTTTTGTCCCCTATTTTAGGTCTGTTCCTCATGAAACTAATGGTTTTCTGACAAATCAGTGAGGACTGAATTCACTAAATAATGACAGACATTTATGTTTCAGACTTTATATCCTTCAGAAAATGCTTGGCAACACAACACATTTTATTCTAGCAACTTTCAAATATTATACAAGCAATATTTAAAATTTGCCCCTAGTTTTGGGCCTTTGCCCCCCCCCCCATTAATTTTGGCTTTGTCCAGATTTCTTGTGCTACATGGTTGAGAGGCATGGTTGAGTGTCAAGTGCATTTTATAAGGAATTGAGAAATTCAGGGGAGAGCTTACTGCTGATCATGCTATGTCTGTTTACAATGTGCAGCTGTTTAGCTAATGGTATCACTATTGTGCAAAATAATTTAAAAGTGCTGTTAGTGGCATAACAGACAGCATACTTGCTTTTAATGCAGAAGACTGTGGGTTCTCCTTCCACAGCATGTGGATGAATTGCTCATACTGTATTGTACTTTAAGGGGGGTGAGTACTGCAGTCCTGAGTATGTCCTCCTTTGGAGGAGATGCCTAGTAACTATGACCCTGTTGTCAGTTTTCCATCCATTCCCTACTGCAATATTACCAGGTTACCATTTTTTTTATGTAACATAAGCAATTTATTCTTCAAGGGCAACAGACACTGATTCTGTAATTAAAACACCAAAATATAAAGTTGTTTGCTAGCAGCAACCTCTTCATTAGTTACAGATCTCTTTAATGTGGAATTATTCAGATGACTTTTACTTCTATAGAAATTGTGCATATTGACTGATATTGATGGATTGCAATGACTGAAGTTTTAATAGTCTTTTATTGATGAAATGTTCCGAATTAGGCAATTTTGACATTCTTGTTTCATACATTTTCTTTAATTGCTTACTGTAAAAATGTTCAAAATGACAAATTTAAAAGATGGTATTAACACGTGGTGCTGTATTTTACAAGGAATGCAATTTAATACAATCAGGAAGGTGAAGAACACATGTAGGTATGCATGGATGTGTGCAAGGGGCCTATGATTTGAAAACATCTCAAAGGTAAACTTTATCTGCCACTGGCCAGATGCATTTTCTTTGAATGTTGGTTTCAATGTTGTTGCAATAAATGTGAGTTTCAAGGGCAGAGAAGTTTTAATGCTACATCTGTTTTCATTGTGAGACTGTATTGCTTTGCTTAGCAAATGTCTATCAGTGTTTGTATTATACAATTTGAAAAAAAAAGTTTTAAATTAAATCCAAATAATTATGGTAGACGTAAAGCAGAAAACAGTATGCACACTGAGAACTTTGAACAGTGGTTATGTTAACTGGGGAAAAACAGCCAAGTGATGGGACTCTGGAATGGCTGTGGGGGGCATGAATGGGGGGGTCTGATCCATTACCCTGCTTAGTGCTCCATTTGACATGATCCAGCTCTGCCCAGATGCCTATAGTAAGTGCCAAAATCCACACCTTAACACCTACTACTTACTGCTGGCATTTACTGGCCAAATATGTTGTTTTATAAACTAGGGTCCATTTCTATTCCATATGCAATACATACATGAATATGACTAGGAACGCCTAATGGAATTAAAATGTCAAATTAAAAGATGATGGATGTTTAACTGCACACCTTGCAAACATCTGCAAACTAGCTTAGCCAAACAAACAGGTATGCAGGATATGTAAGTAACATCAGGTATTATGAAGGAATGCAAGCAAGTATTCAACAGATCCAATGAAACTGCTAGTCAGTTAGGGTAGAATTTCAGCCATAAAAATACTGTAATGTGTATTTGCTCACCTTTGCTGAGCAGTATAACAGTAGGTTCAAATCCCACTAATTCATTGATATACAAATATGTCCTTATGATTTTCTTAAATCCATAATAATATGTTTCAAAGTTGTGTTTTGACTGAGGAAGTACTTTTTACACTTATTTTGGAGTACATTAACTCCTACAGCATTTAGGCCACTGATGAATACACTTTTTGCCACTCTCTGCAATTCTTCAAGAGTATACTGTACCAAGTACCTTCTTAACAATGATGGATGTGTTGTTCCATTGCAATGCTAATTAAAATTATGTTTACTGAACTTTATCTTAGGTGTTCATTCATATGTATCCACATGCAGTACTTCTTGGGTTAATCAGAGAAAAGTATAATTAATGCAGGCCCCCATGTATTTGATATAACTCTGTGTAGCAATTATATTGAATATACTTCAAATGTATAAACACCACTGGAAAAGCTAACTGGCTACCTGTGAAACAATATGTTGACTTTCTACTTGACTTTCAACTATTTAAACTTATCAAGCATGACACCTCCCACCCACTAGCTTCCAGACTATTCAGAGATGCATCAACATAGAACATTAGACATCTTAACCAATCATGTCCTGCCCTCCATCCCTGTGTACTAGGCTTCATTGCACAGTGAATGCTTTCTCAATCCTTGGTCCCAAACTGTGGGAATCTCTCCTTTCTTTTCTTAAAAAAAAATATTCCTCTTACCCCATTTTTCATTCACAAATAAAAGCACATTTCAAGACTCTAGGAAAATGCAACTGCTATCATTCTAGTCATAACTTTACCTCTTTATTCCCTTCTCCTGTCAACATACCTTGCACTGACTGTTTTGACTGTAATTCTTTCAGCATGACAACTATATATATATATATATATATATATATATATATATATATATATATATACATATATACTGCGGTGGTGGTGCTGCGGTAGCATTGTCGCCTCACAGCAAGACGTTGTCCTGTTCGATTCTCAGCTAAAGTGTCTTCTGTGTGGAGACATGCGTGAATGGGCGTACCTTCTTTGAAGGCTGTATGTCAGGGCTGGCAACTCGGTATGTAAAAATCTACTGCCAATCATTAGCGGACCGGAGTTCCACTGTGGCCACCCCTAACCGGGAAAAGCCGAAAGATACAACATATATATATATATATATATATATATTATATATGTATATATAAATATATATATTATATATGTATATATATATATATATATATATATATATATATATATATATATATAAAATGCATGTGTATATTGTTTTTTCACTCTGTATATTATGTCATTTATCTATTACCTTTATTCCATTAGCCAACTGTGATATTCACTTTGCATATAGCATATGTATATATTGCATTTTTTCATTCACTCTGTATATAATGTCATATATTTGCCCCAGTCTGCGACTGAAATTAGCCCAATGGGATCAGTACTCTACCCTGGTTAACAAATTCAGAATAAATAAAATAAATAAATAAATGTAGGGATGTAAGTACTACACTGTGGTGTAGCTGATGGTTTATCACTTTTGGCTTGTCTCAATATCTGCACACCCAGCTGATATGTTGGTTTGGGTTTGAACCCCACTGCTGTCATGGGCATTTTTTTTTAATTCAGACAAGTGTTTTGCTTGTAACCAGTTTGGGTAATCTCTGTTTTGTATTGCAAGAATCTTCCATGCCTTGATTAACTACACATTTCTTTGTTATCTGCAGCAGTTCTAGATACATCCATGCCATTTACATATTACCACATATTTGCTGGTGCTCCTATTGCAGCTTGTATCAAACACAAAATAAATGTATGCTCAGCATTATATAATGCATAATGGTCCATCATTAACATTGATATTTTGCTGAGTTAGGACCTTTTAGGATCATTGCAGTAGGCTGTGCCTTCCATTTGAGTGTGTGTTGTACTCACACTTCATTTAAAGCAAAATGTACAACCGTGACTTTGGAATATTTGGTGGGTTAGTATGCAAAATCATATAAATGAGTACAGTCCACATTACCTTGTGTTTGTGGGTTCAAATCCTCTATCAGATATTTATGCTCTGTAATACATATTTATGTGTTTTCTAGATTTGTCTCTTTACTTGCTACTTCATTACTTTTTATTTTCATTGTTGGCTTATCTTATCCCTTTACTTTTTGATGTGTATGTTTTGGTCCTTGCCTATACTTATAATGTGTATGTTTATATTTGATGTATACTGTCTATTTGTAAATTAGTCCAGGCATCATAATTTTTAATTTTTAAACATTCTACATTTAAGGTTGCATTGTTATTGTTACAAGTGTGCATATTATTGTCCAGTTATGCATTAGTTGTCCTTTATGTGCTATTATGCCCATAACATAAGCAAACACTTTACCAAAGACTCTTGTCATAGGCACTCCATTGTATGACATACAGATGCCCCACACTTTAAACTGAACAAGAAGATAATGGTTAGTTGCTTATCTGGAGCCAGAATCCACTAGGTTACTCACACTAATTCAATGCACCACAGGTACCATGATTCTGTCACAGTCCATGTTGGTTAAGTAGCTTGAGATGTACCTCACTGGAGTATATGAATAGAGACCTTATGGATCTCTCTAATATGTGTCTCAGACAGGTATGTGCCTTCCATTAAGCAGCATTCCATCTTTACCATGGATGATTTCACAGTATGAATAAAAATTACTGATTTTAACAACTGGTGTAGTTTCTGGTGTCATTCCAGGTGGATTTGATATTTATCAGTATGGGAGGACATTGCTTTACCAAGGATGGTCTGCACCTGTTTCCCCTGGGCTTCAAGATTTGGCTAAAATTTTGTCCACCTCCTTAGATCCTTTTATATGCAATGCCAAATTGACAAAACTACCAAATTAGCAAATATAACCCAAAGGAAACTAAAGGTGTTACTGCTCAGTGCTAAGAGCCTTAACAAAAAAACTCCACACCCTACAAGCTCTCCTGACTCTGGTGAATATAAACATCTGTGCCATTGCTGAGACATGGTTTAAAACCACAAAAAGTACTCCAACAGTGCAAATCTTCAGTGCCTTCCACAAATTTAGACCATCAGCCGCACAGACATGGACTAAAATTGGAGGTGTCTCCAGCAAGTATACTTCTAGGTTGATTAAACAGGAGGATGCCCTGGAGTTCATCCATGTGCAAGTCATCATAGATAAAGTCCCTTACCATATCCTAGCAAGCTATAGGTCACCATCTATAACCCAAGGATTGCATACCTCATACCTAGACTTGCTGGAGGCATTCATCATCCAAATAGCCTATTCATGGGAGACTTCAACTGCCACTCTATAGACTCAGAAAAATACACTGCCTCCAACTTGCAATCACAATGTTTCCCATACTTTATTAACACCAATACCCAACACCCTTGACCAGATAGTGCACGCTCCAAACAGAGCCCCCACTCCCCATCATGTCCTCACTGGAGAAGTGTTGGATCTCAAAGCTGTCTCCTTTGAAATGAAAATCAACATGGAAAACCCAGCAAAACCTGTAACAGTTAGGAACTATTCTAAAGAAACTCCATCTTATTAAGTGAGAGTTTGCCAAAATTCAATGTAGACATTAATCTGCCCTTTGACCAAAACATAGCCAAGGCAGTAAGAAAATCATTCTATGTCATACAACTTATAAGTAAGGGTGTGGCAACCAGGTCCAAGGATGTTATAGTACCACTTTACTCAGCCCTTATCAGACCCATCATTGAGTACAATGCCTCCTTTGACATGTACCTGACCAGGTAGATGCAACAATCTGAATGGCCACAGATGTTCCTCACCAGTTGAATCCAGGGCATTAACACATTGTCCGAAACAATTATCAACAACTATATCCAAACGTACCAGCAATTCTGCTCACAATGTGTGCCTTCAGAAAACCAGGAAACCACGTAGTAAAACACAAATATTTATTCTAGCGCCTCAGTGTAACCACCTTCAAGGAATAACACAAGTACAAAAAACACACCCTTCTTATACATTATTAAATTACATTCAGTTTAATTAAACAATTAAACAATCCATGTGAACAGAGTCCATCCCTAACCCTATTCAAATATAACCTTGACCATTGGATGGGAAATTGAAAATTCACTCCTGGTCTGGCTCCATGTCTCTGATAGACATAGGCTGACAATTACTATTCCCTAACTAGCATATCCCCCCACTAACCCTTTACAACACCCTAGCTAACATACCCCTCCAGATAGATGCCCATGTTATTTATATATATACAATTGCATTGGCTTGCATTGTTAGACTTATGAAGGCATTGGTGGTTGTTAGGCTAGTAAATACCTATGAACCAATGACAGTATATACACATTGCATGTATTATTGTGGGATATATGCTAACATTGTAAAGATCATCCTTCTAGCATTACTGTGCAATACCCTTATTTAATATAATTGAAAAATGTGCCCAATGCAGCAAATATAATTGTTCGAATAATTCATTGAAACTGTCTCACGTGTTATCTATAAATCACCTCATATATCATTATTGATGAGTAGACAGGGACACATGGCATATTATGTTTCAGCTGCATAGTCATAGATCACTGTTATTAAACTTCTTTTAAGTTCTTAACACACAGCAAATATCAAGTAACTAGGCAGGTAAGGTTCTGGACTTGAGTGTGAACATAGGTGAATGCTGTAGGTTTAAATACAGCTTCCAGTTGCTTCTATTCAGTTCTAGTGTGTGTGATACAGTTGCACTGTGATATAAATGTGCCTCTATGCTAACTGTGACCTAGGATTGTATAACACTGCTGGAAAATGTGATTAATTTACTAAGAGTAAATTAATGCCTGACTAATCTTAATGTTGAATGCTGTTAAACCTCATAATGCACCCACACTTTTGGAACTTAGTCTTTCTTCCTTCACATTTTATTCTTGCAGATGTAGAGAAACATGCACATAACAGAGTTTTGTGCATTGAGTAAATGCACAGGCTGGAGAAGCACTGACGGGAGAGAAGTGTGTGTATTGTCTTCAGCCTTATTTCTGCACAGCAGGACCATTAGCATATGTTCATTTCCTGGGTGTGACTGTTATTCTGTCAGATGGCATCCATTCATGCAAATTAGATGCCAAGATTCCCATCACAAATCCCAAAGGTGTCTGTATATATATATATATATATATATATATATATATATATGTGTGTGTGTGTGCGTGTGTGCGTGTGTGTGTGTGTGTATGTGTGTTTGTGTGTGTGTGTGTGTGTGTGTGTGTGTGTATACCCTTTGCTAAGCATTTTTCTTTGTGAAAACTGCATATGTACAAGTCCTTCCAATATTAATGGCTTATTTTGAGGTCATAGACTGTTCATTGACACAAACAAAATCATATTAAGCTTTGCTATGCTTGCATGGAGTTTTTAAGTCTATATCTTACATATAAGTTATTTGGGCTTGCTGTATGATTGAATACTGCTGACAACATACATCACAAATTTTGCTGCTTCAGCTTTGTTAACAGCGGACATAGCACAACTTGCACGTATGGTAGTTTCCAGATTACTACATGGTGTGTATAACTTGCCTATTCATTTGTTGAATGGATGTCGGCCATCTTGCATTATCATTGATACTGTCGGGGTTGTAATGCTATGTATTGCTTGAGTTCCACACTATTAGCACATATATATGTGCAAGCGCACAAGTCTGTTACAACACTCTCTTACTTAAATAATGTCAACCTCCTGGTTCATATGGCAATCATCATTATGATTTGTTACTTGGAAGATTCTTCTTCTTATTCTGTATTTAAGTATGTATTGTAAATGGCTTAAAAGCAGGCACATTCAGGCTGAACTTAGGAAAAACATGAGTATCCCCTTTTCAATATTGCTTTTAGATGTGTCAGTGGGATATATCTAGGTTCATTGACACAAATTTTAATTGACAAGAAAATGTTTATATGTCTGTTATGTAAATACAGCATGACCAAGGCAAGACCATGCTGCCATTAAACATGGCGTATTGCACAGAAGTTACCCTTACATATTATTCTATTTTTGATGCAAGTATTTTGTGATGTTATCTGTTACCCATGATGCAATGCATACATCATTTTTTTGATTGTCAACTACATACTTATATATGTAGAAATTATGATATTCTGAATATTACATATCTGTTTTATGTGATCTCCGCATATAGTAGACATTGCATATAGTGCACTTTTATAAGCAGCTGACTGTCACTTCAGCCATGTGTCCCCAGTCACATGTACCACAGGGAAATGTCTCGTTGCCTAGGAGCCTGAACCCACATCGCACATATGTCAGAGATTGGTCATTTTCTTCAATATAATTTGCAGGGAACTTGCAGTCCATCTTGTGTTGAGGAACACATGCATGTGCAATGTATTTTCTTAGCTATGCCTGTCCTGCTTTATTTTGTGCCAGCTTTAACTTGCTAGCATTTTTTTACTAATTTGGACATATGTCGTCCATCTCCCATTCCCTTACTGCTTGGGCCTAGATGTTTCACATATACATAACATATAAATGTGTATGTTCACCTTCTTGTAACAAATCATCGTTATAATGTAGGTGTACTGGGACAATATGACATTGTAGCACCATGTTAGGTATCATACACATGCAAAGCATATGCACACAAAGTGGTGGCAATTGACTAGATTTCATCAGTGTTTATGTTTTACTTGTGTGCTGTGTATTACCTAGACATTTGATTGCTTCCTGCCTATGCACAGGCTTACATTCCTTAGCTTTTATTATTTATATGCTATTTCATAATGTATATGTATCACCATGTTCTTCAAACTTCATGTCATTGGTGTGGGTATGTGAGATGTGCCTTCTTATAATTTAATTTCTCCAAGTCTTTTGGGTTTTTAATACAAAGATGAGAAAGGACCCTATTCCTAATATCAAAATATGATTAAAGTTCATGAAATTAGTATTGTTTCGATCTTTGATGTTAGCCAAAAGTGTTCATTCTGCAATTCATACAGAGTTGCATGTATCAGTAGCATTTCTAACTAATACTGTAAATTATTTTTAATGTGACGCATTGTCCTACTACTATTGGAACTGTCTGGGTATTCTTCTTTCACATTTTTCTCATTTCTGATTGCAAATCCTGGTAATTTATGACTTTTTGTCTCTCAATATGTAAGACACTAATCACTAGGTGTAGCAATTTCAATGATCACTGCTACTTTTGTTTTCTTTTCATGGTCTATTATATCAGGTTTTCTTGCATCTATTTTTTTGAAATGTTTGTAATGGGTAATCCCATGTGATAATGCTTTTTGATTCATGTTTCCAATGCTTCTCAGCTGTTTCAATGTTGGAATGCTTGCACAATCCCCAATGCAACAGTCTTGCCACATTATTATGCCTTTCAGTATACAGGCCCTCTGACATTAGTTTATCACACCCAGCAACAAGATGTGTGACTGTTCCCAGTTCTGCTTTATACGACCTGCATTTGACTGTTTCTACCACATGTTCAATGGAATTTGTAAACCAATATGTATGTAGCCCACTATCCTAGGCCACTAAAATTAACCTTTCAACTTTTAGAATTTAGAAATGAGCCAAACAAACTAAACATTTTCTTCCTGAGTTTCTGTGCACAAATGCAAATCTTGCTGGGAATGCCACAATGTGTAGCAAAAATGCATTATGATGAAAGAACCATGTGATAACATGCAGAATGCAAAAATGGATTTAGGCATCAAGACCTCAGAAATCAAGGCAAAAAAGCTACAGATATTATAGACAAAAACTGAAGTCAAGTGAGTATCAGTCTGAGAGATACTTGGAATAAAATCATAGACAGTATTTTGGGAACTCATTTGTATAAAGAAGTAGATTTTCTGAAAGAAATAAGAAAAACTTAAAAATCATATATTGCTTCAAGCCAAAACAATGATGATATTCCTGATTTCTGATTTAAAGGATGCAATGGTATGATAATAACTTTTAATTGTGAACTTTCTGACCTCCCTATTAGATGGTACAAGGAAACTGTTCTCATAAAAAAGTTACTATATATGAAGCCACAATAAATTAATAATTTCTTGCTTGATGAAGGGGGTATTTGATATAAGCTTAAGACAGGCAGCTGATGCACCCAGCTCTTTGACAACATTGAAGAGGTAGCCAATTTAAAACTAATGGAATTCTTCACTTATTTGAGTACTGGTAATGTTAAGTGAACCAGTTTTTTTCACAATGATAATGTTAATGTCAGATATGTGATTTATTGATCATATATAATGAGTAGCCATTAACATTCTAAAAGGAACATGCTGATTGGTCAGCCCAACCAATGTGCCTGTTGTAAATTAAGCATACCCCAATGAAAAAAAGTCTGGTCATCTGGACTGTCTTCCATTAATATATGCTATTAAAATTTTACTTTTCTTTCTTTTTTTTTTAAATAAACTTACAAAAAAACAGAGACTTAAAATGAACACGATAGATGGGGCAGAGACAAATACGAGGATAACCAGGTATGTTATACAAAACTAGAAAAACAGACCTGATTATCCTTATATTTGATCTCTCCCTTCTCTTCCATTCATTTGAAATATCTGGATTTCATTGTTTTAATTAAAAACAAACAAAAAAAAAGAACAGAGATCTTCTTTTCTCTATTGTTTCCTCTACACAGCACTGATGTAATGCATAAGCATGGGAGCATAAGTCCCGTATGCATGAGAAGTACATCAGGAAAACCCTAGGATACTGGGGAAAACACAGAAGAGCACCATGGTGCTGTTATATAAGGACATTATTTAAGAAAATTAAGTAACATTTTTCTTGAATAATGTCACTGTATAATAGCAATAATCCACAGCTGGGTGTGGGTAATGCTGGATTTTGCCCTTATGACCAAACCACGCCAACCATGGGTAAATCCAGCATTACCCACACCCAGCCATGGGTTATTGCTATAGAAACTGATGAAAAGTACTAAGAAAAATAATACCATTTATTAATTAATGAAATTATTTACTAGACAGAGAGACATATCTAAACTAAAATAAATAACAGTGAAATTGTAGATGTTGCATTAAGACATTTACCAGCAATCTTTTCATTGTGATATTTTAAAGGAATATTAATCTACAAAGGTCAGCCAAAATGATGTTTCATATATAGAATGAAGGAGTATATTCAAATACAGCTATAAGTGTTTTTTTGTATAATGAATGGACATTTAAGAGAAATAGTGTCAAGGTTAGCCATTTGGCAGTGTGACCATTGGCTCTAAGAGATTTAGTCACTGTTGAGGTGACACCTTGATCCCATGTGCAAATAGGAAAATGGTGACTGATGAAAATGCTGAATGCAATAAAAAGTTATGTACTTTTTGTGGCCTAGTTTCACATGTTTGAAAAATGCCCAAAATCAAGGCTAAACTAAATAGGGAAGGATAAGCTAGTGTGATGTAAAGCAGACAAAACTGATTCCTAAAACTGAAAATAATGCAGTCAAAATCTCAAGAAAAAAATATATAGAGACAGAACAATAGAAGGGAATGTAAACAATTTATGTATATCCAGATAGAGATGTGGTTAGAACTGAAACTGTAGCTCTGCAGAGGAATTTGAAGTAGTTAAAGAAAAATTACAGTGCTAAAAACAAGTGTGTAACCGGAGAATAAATATAATGCCTTAAGAAAAGATTTAAAAGGTGGTGAATTTTCTGATGGAGACGTATGACCTGAAAGGATGGACATGGTTGTGATGAATACGTATTTTATCAAGAGGGAGGAGCATAGGGTGACATACAAGAGTGGAAGAAGATGCACACAGGTGGATTATATCTTATGTAGAAGGGCCAATCTGAAGGAGATTGGAGACTGCAAAGTGGTGGCAGGGGAAAGTGTAGTTAGGCAGCATAGGATGACATTGGTGATCAAGAAGAGGAGGATGAGTGTGAGGGCAGTACCAGGGATCAAATGGTGGAAATTGAGAAAGGGTAATTGTGAGATGATGTTCAGGGAAGAGTTAAGACAGGCACTGGGTGGCAGTGAAGAGTTACCAAATAGCTGGGTAACTACAGCAGAGCTAGTAAGAGAGATGGCTAGAAAGGTGCTTGGTGTGACATCTGGAAAGAGGAAGGAGGACAAGGAGACCTGGTGGTGGAATGAAGAAGTACAGGAGAGTACACAGAGAAAGAGGTTGGCAAAGAAGAAGTGGGATTGTCAGAGAGATGAAGAAAGTTGACAGGAGTATAAGGAGATGAGGTGCATGGCAAAGAGAGAGGTGGCAAAGGCTAAGGATAAGGCATATGAAGAGTTGTATGAAAGGTTGGACACTAAGGAGGGAGAAAAGGACCTGTACCAATTGGCTAGACAGAGGGACCGAGCTAGGAAAGATGTGCAGCAGGTAAAGGTGATAAAGGATAAGGAGGGAAACATACTCACAAGCAAGGAGAGTGTGTTGAGGAGATGGAAAGAGTACTTTGAGGGGCTGATGAATGAAGAGAATGAGAGGGAGAGAAGGTTGGATGATGTGCGGATAGTGAATCATGAAGTGCAGTGGATTAGCCAGGAGGAAGTAAGGATAGCTATGAAGTGGATGAAGAACGGAAAGGCTGTTGGTCCTGATGACATACCTGTGGAAGCATGGAGGTGTTTAGGTGAAATGGTAGTGGAGTTTTTTAACTAGATTGTTTAATGAAATCTTGGAAAGTGAGAGGATGCCTGAGGAATGAAGAAAACATGCTTTGGTACCAATTTTTAAGAATAAGGGTGATGTGCAGAGCTGTAGTAACTACAGAGGGATTAAACTGATCAGTCACAGCATGAAGTTATGGGAAAGACTAGTGGAAGCTAGGTTAATAAGGGAGGTGATGATTAGTGATCAGCAGTATGGTTTCATGCCAGGAAAGAGCACTACAGCTGCGATGTTTGCTCTGAGAGTGTTGATGGAGAAGTACAGAGAAGGTCAGAAGGAGTTGCATTGTGTCTTTGTGGATTTAGAGAAAGCATATGACAGGGTGCCTAGAGAGGAGTTGTGGTATTGTATGAGGAAGTCAAGAGCGTCAGAGAAGTATGTAAGAGTGGTACAGGATATGTACGAGGGTAGTGTGACAGCGGTGAGGTCTGCAATGGGAGTGACAGATGCATTTAAGGTGGAGGTGGGATTACATCAAGGATCAGCTCTGAGCCCTTTCTTATTTGCAATGGTGATGGACAGGTTGACAGACGAGATCAGACAGGAGTGCCCATGGACTATGATGTTTGCAGATGATATTGTGATCTGTAGTGAGAGTAGGGAACAGGTGGAGGAGACCCTGGAGAGGTGGAGATATGCACTAGAGAGAAGAGGAATGAAGGTCAGCAGGACTAAGACAGAATATATGTGTGTGAATGAGAGGGAGGCTAGAGGAATGGTGAGGATGCAGGGAGTAGAGGAGGCGAAGGTGAATGAGTTTAAGTACTTGGGATCAACAGTTCAGAGTGATGGTGAGTGTGGAAGAGAGGTGAAGAAGAGAGTACAGGCAGGATGGAGTGGGTGGAGAAGAGTGTCAGGAGTGATTTGTGACAGACGAGTACCAGTAAGATTGAAAGGGAAGGTCTACAAGAGGGTAGTGAGACCAGCTATGTTATATGGGTTGGAGACAGTGGCATTGACAAAAAGGCAGGAGTCAGAGCTTGATGTGGCAGAGTTGAAGATGTTAAGATTTGCACTGGGTGTGACGAGGATGGACAGGATTAGGAATAAGTATATTAGAGGGTCAGCCCAGGTTGGAAGGTTTGGAGACAAAGCCAGAGAGGCAAGATTATGTTGGTTTGGACATGTGCTGAGGAGGGATGCAGAGTATATTGGGAAAAAGATGCTAAAGATGAAGCTGCCAGGTAACAGGAAAAGAGGAAGGCCTAAGATAAGGTTTATGGATGTGGTGAGAGAGGACATGCAGGTGGTTGGTGTGACAGAGTAAGATGCAGAGGACAGGAAGAAATGGAGAGTTGATCTGCTGTGGCGTCCCCTAACGGGAGCAGCCGAAAGAAGAAGTAGAAGAAGTATGACCTGAAAAGGGAAATACTGTGGTAAAATGGCTAAGCTTCTTATGGCCCCTGTGTTCACTTGCCTAGCACTGTTCTTATATTACTATATTTCTCTTAAAGAAATAAACAATAAAGGGAATGGAACAGTTAAATAAAAACAGTGATTGTACAATTGAAAATGTTGTGTCTTAATACAGACAACATGAGGCAATAAACATAGAGTTATGTTAGGCTATATTTTTTTATTAAAATCCTATTTTTTTTTTCAGAATTCAAGTTTAGAACATATGAAAGTTAAAAGATGGAACATAGTTGATATATTTTCTTTGCTTTTGTGCTATGCATTTGGCATTGAAATATACACAAGTATATCATGGGTTTAAACTGGTGTATTGTAAAAGTATGCAATATTTAAAAGGCAAACTTCCAATGGTGGTCTTTGAAATAAACTATAACTTAATAGATATTATGCATAAGGAATAGAAAGAACGGTACTTACGTATTATCGCAACCACATTTACATCAGGAAAACTGTCTGTTTTCTAAGCCATAGTTGTGGCGATCAAAGTAGTGAAAGTTTGTAATGAGGATGATATAACAGTCCTTACACCTTTCTACCTTTCTGGCTGATAAGTAAATATATAGCTTTCTTGTTTTTCTTGAGGGTAGTCGAGTGGACAAACATGCAACCCTGATGGACTGCCGTAAACCCCTAATGAGTTTTAGTCGTTCTTGCAAGGTACCTGTTTGACCCAAAAACTTTTTATCACCTACACAGACGTTTATATTTTTGTACACAGAACACACTGGTCAGTTCATAAAATTGGTGGAATTTGTCATCCTAACCGTGCCTCTGAAGTGTGCACAATTGTCCATGCAGACTGCCTTTGCTATTGCATTGTCACTGTGTAACACGTACAACCTGCATTTTTGAACTAAACAATTGAGGACATCAGTCAGCATAGAAATTAGACATTTTTCAGATTCCTATTTCATATCCTTTATGACATTTTTGTCACTGCAAAGATTTCATTGCACCACCTAAGTTTATAATTGCACTGTTTGAAAATCGATCTCCGGTTTAATGCATTTCATCCATGGAGTTTTTGTCTGTCTGTGGAATTCTTTAAGAAAGCAGTTGACATATGCCTCCAAATGACATAACACCGCAACAAAACTATTTCAGGGTCTGATTAGCCACAAATAACAACACTTTGAATAAAAACATTTACAGAGGATATCCTGACATGGTTTATACGAAAGACACATACATAAATTTAAAATATCAGGTAGTGAGTCTGGATTGTGATTGCGATAATACGTAAGTACCAAAAGAACATATATGAATGTTTGGGCAAGTTAAAGCCTTACTCATATATTAGCAAAACTGTGGTTGTAGAAATTGATTTTAATACTGATCTCATCTGTCTAAAGAGTAAAGAATTGTATGATGTTAAAAGTTTAAGAAATTCATAGAGAAGCTGAACTTATCAGGATAGATTAAAAGGATAATTATATTTGTTTTAGTGGTATTTTAAATATGAGCATTGAATATGTCTTCTTTTCAAATAGCCTAATTGTTATGAAATGTGTCATGAAGACTCCAGTCTGTAAGATAAAAAATGATTTGAATTCATTTTGAATATAACTAATATGTTGAAAGGATATATGGATCATGAGCAGTGATGTTTTGAAACATAAATCTTAAAACAAAATAGGGAATTTTGGTCTTTAGAGAAAGATTATATTTTTCATATATAATTAGGAATACAATTAGTAGACTCCCCTAAAGCTTTTGATGCATATTAGTGACACAAAAGTATATAAATTAATGTAACAGCATAAATATAGATTATATATATATATATATATATATATATATATATATATATATATATATATATATATATATATATATATACATATATTTATACAAAATTTCATGTATGCGAAAATAATGGCTTGTCAACAGCTAATGGAAACAAATCAGAGAATTCCTGTGTTTAAAGAGAAAAAAATTCTTAGTCTGTAAGCAGAAGAAATATATTTTACTACAGGCAAAAATGAATTGGCTTTCTCCTTTGATGTCTTTGGAGCTAAAAAGAAAGTCAGATGAAACTGATGTAATATGAGAAAAAGAGAACACAGATAACTCTTGCAATCATGCAGGTTTTCCAAATCTGTGGCATGATATTTTGTGTGAGATGTAAATGTGGATGACAGAAAGGCAAAGATTATCTCTGCAGTGATACATGAATCAGGGGTTTATGTTGTCAGATCCAGAAGGGGTGTCAGTGGAAATATTTCAAAGTAGAATACAGACTTATTTGGGATATATGTGTTTAAAGTGAAAATTGGGATGAATGGGGAAAATTTATGATCTGTTGGGGTGTAAAGTTTACTGATAGGAGATTGTTAAATTCTTGAAGGAAATCTTCTGGGCAAAATTTTGGTATACCACACTGAATGATGGCTGTATAGAGGGTGTCTTGAGGAAGTTATCTTCCTTTAAGAATGTTAACTTCTTTCCAAAAGTGTTTGTGAGACCATAAAGGTTTAATTTATTTCTTCATTTGGAGACTGCTTTTGGGCCTTCAGATGGACTTCTTGGCTAGGATACGTAAGGATATAAAGGTGGCTGGGTTCTCATTTGTAGGAGTTTGTTTTTATTTTTTCCATGCTTCATCCTTTAGAGTGAGATGTCTCAGTTCTGTAGACAGCCATTCATTTTTGGTGTACTTATAGAGCCTGTGGATGAGCAGAAAGAATTTGTTTTGCAGCTGGAGAAGAAAGTTGGTTAGGTTTATGGCTGGTGTATTAGGGTCAGCTAAGGAGAGCATATTATTCTACCTGTGAGCTTTTAGAAAGTGTTTTGAGTTTGTCAATATTAGTGCTAGACTAGTTTCTTAAGGATTTTAATATTGGTGGTAATTTTATAAGATGGTTGATAATTGTAAAAGTCATTACAAAGTAGTTGTTTAGGGATAGTGGGAAGATATTTATAGGTTCATAGGTTCATAGATTAGTACTAAGCTAACTGCTCTTGCGAGCCATTTTAAGCCTAGCCAATTATCCCTTGTGAGACTTGAACCCTGCACCTTGTGTTTGTAAGGGAAACACCTTAACCATTAGGCCACCCTCCCAACCCCATCTTGAATATGGGGGTTAGTGTGTTTGTAATAATGAGGTAGAGTGTGGAGTTTTTGGAGGAGCTGAGGTTAGATCTGGTTGGTTCTTTTATGATTTGAAGAAGAACTAGGTCTGCTAGGAAAGTACCCATGTCAGTTGAAAGAGGGCCAAGATAATTAAAGTTGAAGTCACAGAATGATTATATTATTATTATTTTGGGACAGTTATTCAAGATATTAATAATGAATTATTTGAATATGTTCAGGGAAGAAGGGTGTGACAGATAGACCATAGCTGTCTGCTTTTTTGACTAGGACATTTTATAAGAATCAGTTTAAGACTGGATTCTATAGGGGAGCTTTCTTGGGCAATTGGGTTTAGGTTATTTTTTTCATAATTAGAGAGCCTCCACCAGATTGCTTACCTGGCCTGGCATCGCTGATATACTTGTAGAAGGTTCAAAAGTTTTGGAAGCTGCAGGATCTTGTTTGACCCAGGATTAAGTGGCTACTTGAATGTCTACGTTGTACTGCAAGATAAACACACGTATGTGATCTAGCTTGTTTTTGATACTAAGGGATTTTAGGAATGTGCAGGTCAGTGGAGGAGAGAGTGGTTCTGTTGTTGAGGAAATGCAGTTGCTGGGTCTGAGTTGGGTTCAGTGTTACTCTTCAGGAGGAGTATAAAGATTATGGAAGATAGTCTGAAGAAGATCTTTGGGGGTTTGAGGGAGAGGGAGAGAAATATGAGGCTTCATAATTATGTAGAAGAGTGATAAACTGGTGGTGGATTTGGTCTGACTACTGGAGGGTTGTGGTGGAAGTATGTTGGTGTGGAAGTTATGTAAGTAGAAACAACCAGTGTAAACATTACAGAAAGGGTAGTATGCCCATTTCTAAAGACACAGACCCAGATTTAATAAACTCAACGTAGGAATAGTGTTATTCCTACACAGAGTGAATGGTGTCTGTGTCTGCATCTCCTTCTCGGCAGTGTGCCTTGCATATTAATGAAGGCGAGCTGCTGAGACGGAGCTGTGTACATGGATACAGAATCAGTGCAGGGGGTGTGTTATAGTAGTGCTCACCTTGCACTGTCAAAGTGCCATACAGCACTTTACAATAGAAAACAGTGTCCACAGACACTGAAATGATAAATGGAAGGTGAATGCAATGCAGGGGGTGTGTGACAGGTACTGTAATACCCCTGCTGCATTGTGAAAGTGCCGTACAGCACTGTACAATAAATAAAAATAAAGAAAGTGTCCTTGGACACTTAAAAGATGAATGGGAAGAAAATGTAATGCAGGGGGTGTGTGACATGTACTGTAACACACTTCCTGCATTGTGAAAGTGCCATATGGCACTGTACAATAAAAAAGTGTCCTCGGACACATACCTTCCAACTGCTTAGAGCAAGAATTCTGGACAAAGCCATTAGTAAAACTGGGGCAAAAGGCCAAAACTAGTGACAGTTATAAATATTGCTCTTACAAAGTCAGAAAGTTGATAGAATGACAGGTTTTGCATTTCCATGGATTTCCTGAAGAGCATGTCACCTGAACATCAAAGGCCTGTCATTATTTTTTAACTGCAGTCTGAAAATGAAGTAATGTCATGTAGGGGGTGTGTTACAGTATCTGTAACACACCTCCTGGATTGTAAAGGTGCCGTATGACAGTAAAACAATAAAAAAGTGTCCTCGGACACCAATTTCATAATTGAAGTATGGTGTTTCAGTTAAAATTAATGGCTTATTTTTTAATTCTTTTTATGTAAAGTTTAAGCATAGCTGAACAGGTTTGCATGGCACAGAACTTTGTTCAGCAGTGCTTAAACATAATGAAGAGTTATATAGAAGTGTATAGCTGAAATTTTCACAGTTGAGTGGTTAGAGTCATGGCTTCATGTGCAGTAGTTGCACGGTTCAAATACCAAGACAGGCCATTCCGCTTTTACATGGGAAAGCATTTTTATATTATTTTTTAGTTTATTTAATGATGTAGTAGTTAATATTTGTTAACCAGGGTAGTGTAGCTGGTCTAAAATCCCAGTATCAGTGAGGATAGGGGGTGAAAACCCCCATTTAAACATAAGTGTCCCATACAGTACAGTCACACCTCAAAGTAACATAATGAAAGCACATAGGGGAGGTCATGTAAAGTAAAATAAAAACACTTAATAATAATGTATCGGTAATGAGTAATTAATAGCTAGTTCCTGTTTTATTTAGAATGAAGAACCTGAACCTTGTTTGCCCTAAGCTCAGTTTTGGTAAGCAGTGCTAAGCCAAGCTAAGCAATGGTTAAACAGGACCTGCCTGAGCAATACTTAGCAATGCTTGGCTCTGCTTAGCTGGTTTGAGCATTGCTAAGAAGTCCCATTCTAAGTAATATTCAGCTCAGCTAAGCAGATTTGCACACTGCTAAGCGCTGCTCAGGATTTGCCACTTTAAGCATTGTTCAAGCCAGCTTAGTGGGTTTGCACACTGCTGAGCTTTGGTCAGCATTTTTGAAAATGGTCCAATGATGGCAAAGGGTGGGAATATGGCCTTATTTAAACCACACATTCAGGAATACAGACCAAACCTGTTAGGGTTTGACCCTGCAGGAGCTATGGCAAGTGCTGGTGAAGGATTGTGCTTTCAGGAACAGCACTGGGGCATGTTAGAGTCCAGGGTTATGGCTGGGCTCCTTGTAAAGAACCATGACATCAGACTGCTGCAGGGCCAGTACTAGGGCTCAGAATACTAGTCTGAGGCCTGAGACCATCTGGCATTTGAGCTCAGCAATGTCACTGGCATCCCCTGCACTGGTGAGCAGGCCTGTCATCATTATGATGACCTGATGCAGAGGAAGGAGGCACTCTTGGCTCAATAGATACAAGATGCTTGGGACGGGAATGCCCTAGACGTTTGTAACTATAACAACAGGTGATTTATCAAATTATAGTATGAATATCTGATACACAGGTATGTATAATGGTGTGTTTTCTCCACAACTGCACAACTGCAGAGGAGAGGGCTCATAACATGGAGACCCATGGAGGACAACTGGTGAGGCTGTGCTGACAGTGTGGTGAGTACAGATATATCTTGCAATATATATATATATATATATATATATATATATATATATATATATATATATAGTCCAATAAATAAGAAAGTGTAATTGTTTACTGCCATTAGGTATAATGTGTTCTGAGTGTGCTGAATAAATGTGTTGTTAGACCAACATTCATATAAGTGACTAATGCCAAGTACTGTGTTATACAGATGAAGGCAGCAAACAAGCTCTATTGATGAAAGGAAGCCAATACTGTAGTAATACTGTGAAGGAATTAATCCATTAATAAGCAATACTGTGGTTGCTACTGTGACAGTAATAACTGGCATACATTATTCATCTACATGATATGCAGTACAACTGAATGTAGATGTTAGAATGTAATAAACCACTGTGTCATGTTACCCACAATAAAGCTTATTCCAAAAAAAACTGTTGTATTTAATCTGGTCTGTTGTTGAAGAAATACAGGTGTACAGGTTCTACACAGCAAATATGGCTACGAGAGCATGAATCCAGTGTGGTTTGTCTGCTAGGCAGCTGTTATGGCAAACTGTAGATGCAGAGCTGTAAAACAAGATACAATGAAAAGTGATATATGTTCTGCACTAAGATCTGAACCTTGAATAGTAATGTGTAATGTATTATAGTGTGTTCCCTTGTCTTGTGTTAACCTTTCCATTTCAGCTACATGTATTTCTGAATGTAGGTATGCTGATACAGGCAAGTATGAGACTGTAATAGGTGGAGCCTGCAAATATATAATTATGTGCAAATGTGTATGGGTTGGGTATACAACCCAGCAGCCTGTTGTGGTCTGTACACATCACACATAACCACATCCACTAGGGTTAAATGTGTATACCTGCATTCAAAGTATTAATACACAGTTCACTAACTATCTATCATGCATGTATCTTAGGAGTGTATGTTCAACTGTTACTATAGTCTTCTGTGACACTCCACATATATTACAAGGTCATAGTGTGTAACCAAGTGAGTTTTAGGCACAAATCAGTGAAACAGCAGACAGCAGTGGCCCAGTAGCTCAGTATGATACAAAATAGATGTGTTTACTTTTGCACACACAGACCATGGTTTGAATCCAGTGACAGGTACTAAAACGTGTTTATAGTTACACACATATAATCCTGATTATTTGTAGAAACATTCAGGTAGTGTTAACAAATATTTTTTCCACAGGGCTGACAGGTAAAGAAATGTTTGTATTAGCTGTATGAAGGGTATAGTAATAAGCTGTGTACAAATGTTCCAGTGCTCAGCCCCATGCCCACAAATGACAGGTGGATAGTTATATACACTATGAACTTTTCCTGATACATGTCTCTCAAGTGTCATGCTGTCATGGCTAGTGATCACTGTTGCCAATAACCTTGCACACAGATAAAAATCCAGTAGAAGTATGCCATTACCACAGTCACACAACATCAGTGCAGGGTACACCTTGTTAGTCATATATGTAACCATGACATAGGTTCATAGGTTCATAGGTTCATACTAGGCTATCTGCCCTAGGGCATTTATAAGCCTAGCCAGAGTGTGTTTGGCTTTCGCCACCCATTTTAAATTAATTTTGCTATGCCCTTTTTCGAGGTTAGTATACTGTGCCTCTGTCTAACAGTGACACAGAAGTGATACCCGGGATAAACCTACTATCTCCCATTCACTCATCAAGATTCCTCTTGAAGAGAGTCAATGAGGGACTCTGCCTAACCTGGACTGGGATTTTATTCCAGAGTGAAGGGAGCCTCTGGGTTATGAATCTGTCCCTCCAGCATGTCCTATTTATTTCAGTGCTGAGGTTCAAGTCTCTCGAGCGCGTAGCTCAATGGGATTTGGATTTTCTGAGGTGCAGCATGTCCATTAATTCCGGGTTGGACATGGCTTTATACGTCAGGCACAGATCGCCTCTGAGCAGGCGGTATGCCACTGAGTAGAGCTGGAGTTTCTTTAACCGGGCAGCATATGGCATCTGTTTGAGCCCTTTGATCCTCTTGGTGAGGTACTTTTGGGGTCTTTCCAGTTGCTGCAGGTGTCTGGTAAGGTACATCCCAAAAGGGGCATTGTACTCAATTATGGGCCTGATGAGGGATGAGTAAAGAGGCACGATGACCTCCCTGATCTAGATGTGAATCCCTTCATGATTAGGTGGGCTATATAAAATGTTTTTCTAACCACTTTGGCCATGTGGTTGTCAAATGAGAGATTGCTATCAACTTGGGTCCCCAGGTCCCTAATTGCTTCTTCCGTACTTAATGGATTACCACCTATGTGGTAATTTGTGGGCACTTTGTTTTTGCCAAAGGGGATGACTATACACTTTTTGGCATTTAGCTTGAGGCCATGGCTCTGGCACCAGTTGTCTGTTTCTATGAGGCCCTTTTGTAGGATGCTTGTGTCGGCTGGAGAGTGGATTATGGCACCCAGTTTGCAGTCATCTGCAAACTTGGTCAGCCACAGTCCTTCACTGTTAGCCTGTACCTCCAAGAAATATATACCAAACAAGAGAGGTCCCAGGACTGAGCCTTGTGGGACGCCACTTGTAACTGGTTTGGAGTCTGACATGGCTCCAGCAATTCTAACCATGTGGGTTCTGTCCTTGAGCCAGTTTGCAACACATCTAGTGACATAGGGGTTTATATTTAAGCTGGTGAGCTTATCTATAATGCCCGAGTGGGGTATTGTATAGAAGGCTTTTGCAAGGTCCAGGTAGGCTGTGTGGACCACCTTCCCCTCATCAATGGCCTTGGTGAATGTTTCAAAGAAATCGACCAGGTTTAAGAGGCAGGATCTCCCCTTAACAAAGCCGAACTGGGTAGGATCCAGTGTCTGTAGGTCCCCAATATCTTTATTTATGAGGTCCATGATGATCCTTTCCATAGCTTTGCAGACCAAGCTAGTCAAGCTTATGGGGCGATAGTTTCCAGGATCCGTTGAGGCACCACCTTTGTGGAGAGGGATCACTGTTGCTGTATGCCACTCTTTGGATACTTATCCTGTAGTAAGGCTGAGACTGAGCAGTAGTTTTATGTTTGGGTTTAGTTCTTCTTGGAGTTCATGTAGGACGCAGCCTGGGACACCGTCTGGTCCCATTGATGCTGTGTTTTCTCCTTTGGAGAGGTCGGCTCTTACCTGAGCATCTGAGATGTCAGGGGGGCAGCACTCTGCTGGGATAGATATTTGCCCTTTTGGTGGGGAAGGGGGGGAGAAGTTTGCACTGAACTTGTCAACTAGGATGTTGGCAATGTCTGTGGGTTCGGTGTATTTTTTGTAATTTTGGACTAATTCTGAGCATATCTGGGAATTCCCACCCAGGTTCCTAACATAACTAAAGAAAGCCTTGTGATTATCCTTAGTGTCCTGTGCAATTTTTCTCTCGAAGCTGGCCTTAGACAATTTTATGAGTGCCCATAGTTTTTTGCTAATACTGATCAGAGATGCCTTCCCTTTTTGGGATATTGCTCTATCATGTAGGAGCTTCCTCCTTCTATTGTATAGTTTGATTATGGCTGGGGTCCACCAGACAGGATGCCTAACTTTGGAGGATTGGGTCTTGGTTTTATTTGGGATTGCATGATCCATGCATTCCTGAAGGTGTTCATAGAATGTGTTTATAAAGGATTCTGCGGTCTGGACCGTATTTTCCACAGGCCCGGGGCTTTGAAGGATTCCACCTCGGTTTTGAGGAGTGTGAAATTTGCTTTAGAGAAGTTTTTCACTGTGGTTTTCTGGGCAGGGGCTGGGGTCGGGATGTGAATATCTAGTGAGATTAGTTTATGGTCTGATCTTACCAGTGAGGGATACACTTCTGGTCTGGAGCATAGAGTCCCCATGTTGGTGATGATCAGGTCCAGTATGTTTTCCCCTCTTGTGGGAGTGGCAACAAGTTGTTCCATAGCATTTGAGTTTATAAATTCTAGGAACCTTTGGGCTAGGGTGTTGGAGCTAGAGTAATGCTCCCAGTCTATGTTAGGGTAGTTGAAGTCGCCCAATATAATGGTGTTTGGAGAGACCTTCATATTTTCCAGTGTTCTCAGGAAGGCCGAGTGGGGTTCCTGGGTTTGGGAGTGTGGTCTGTAGCAGGCTATAAACTGGAAGGCAGTTTTACCCACTGTTAGTTGCACATGGATAGTCTCTGATGCTTTGTGCTGTGCCACCAACCTGGAGGTGTGGGTATCTTTGACAAATATTGATACTCCCCCCCTCCTTTTGTGGTTCGGTCCAAGTTTTGGGGCCAAAAAACATGGTATGAGGTATAACCTGGTAGTGCTGGGGTGCTCTCGGGAGCCTTGAACCAGGTTTCTGTTACTGCACAGATATTGATGTTCTCCATGCTAAGGAGAGTTTCGAGTGCATGCATCTTGAGGTTTAGACTTCTGGCATTGAGTAGCATTACTCTTAGTTTCTTATCCCTTGTGATACCTATGGAGGTGGGTTTGTCTTTTGAGCCTTGCCTAAAAAAGGCACTATGGGGGTGACAAGAGCCTTTGCCAATATCCGAATTCCCAGGGGTGACAGGTGCAAGCCGTCCCTAGCGAAGCATCGTGGCTTGTCGAGCATGTCATCCCAGGCAGACAGGCATTGGTTCCCCTTTGAATGACACCAATACTTAAGCCAATTGTTGAAATTGATCATCTTGTCTTCATATTGTGGCATCATTCTTGGTGAGGGTAAGATGCTACTCAAGGTCAGGGTCATACCAGCCTGGGCTACATGCTCAGAGAGCTCCTCTGTGTCTCTTTCATGTAGTCCAGGGAGGTACGTCTCAGGTCATTCACACCAGCATGGACAATGACTGAGTCATATTTGTACTTGCCTTGGAGTGACCTGAGTGCTTGTGTTATGTGGCGGATCCTAGCGCCCAACAGGCAGCTAACCACGACATGCATGAGTCCCATCTACTCATGTACCTAGAGTTGTCACAGCTTGCCCCATAGCATTCCTAGTCAAAAGATTAACAGGTCTGTATGTGCTACAGTAGCTATAGGCCTCAGGTAGATGTAAAGTGATGGCAGACCTGTACAGTATTAAGCAGTACTGTTGTGAAAAATATAAGCCTATACAGTTTTTAGTGGACTATTTTTCTCTACCCCACCCTTTATCTGCATCAGTAATTATTATTCATATACTACAAGTATGTTGTTCCCAAAACCTAATGTTGGGACTTGTGTTCTATTATCGTTCATATATTTAAATGGTTGCATGCTAATATACCTTGTTCAGATTCCATTGTTGGTGGCCTGTTGCCATATATGTAACTGGCATGCTGCTACAATACTGACTGTTATTCCATTTATGCATGTGTTCTGTTTGCCATGCAATTTTTTTTTCATTTCTATTGTTCTGGGTTAATTGGAACACCCATGCATGCCGTTATAACCAATGTTGAAATGTTTTGTTCATGACTAACCAAAACATGTTGGCAAACCTCAACACCATAGCACATTTGGGAAGGCAGATCCCAGTAGATCCACCTGTCCCACCTCATCTGGCACACAACTTTGGGCTGCCTCCTCCGCTGGTCCTGCACCACCCTCGGGTGTGGAACTGCCTTGGGGGATGGGGCTCATCCCCCACTTGGGCGTGGGAGTGGAGATGACCCTGTCACTCAACACCACATCCAAGTTATGGTGCGCAGGGTTATCCAGCATGATTTGGATGACTGCCTGCACCAGATCGAGGGCAGACTGGTGCACCTTGAGGGGCAGGCTGGCCCCATCATCCAGCCCTCAGCACAGCCACCTTTGGGGCTGTGAAGGGGCAGTGGTTACTGCCCATGGGTGAGGACCTCAGTCCCACTGTTTCCATCTGGGGGCATGTGGGCATCTGATTCCCAACCACCCTCCCTGTCTAAGGTGTTTACCCCCTTCATGTGTCATACACCACCTCTGTCTGCTGTCTTCTCTGTCTTGTCTGTCTTCAGATACAACCTCTCCTACCTAACTTACCTCCCCAAATGTACCTACAACCTTTCCTCAACATCCCACTCTCAACTTAAAAAAAGCAAAAAGGAGTATCTGTCCCCCCAAAAAAATCACATCCCATACATAGCTCTCCATTTCACCCCCACATACACTGACATCAATCAATTTACCCTTGAATTACTCAACAAGTGTATGTCACCCAAGTCCTCCCTGTGGAGTGAGAGGCTCTCAATTCCAAATTGTCCACATCATTTGCAGCTTTTGCTGCACAAGAAATGGAGAGCTATGGTACTTTCTTACATCTGTCCTGCACATCCCTAGCTGCCTTTCATAATGTTTTTCCCCCTGCTTGTCCCCATTTCACCACTTTCCTATAACGCCCCTTTTATGTTTTCTTTTTTTTGGAATTAGCACGGGTTTAAGCAGGAATAAGCGCTGCTAAGCAAAGCTAAGGGAACCTAAGCGTCTCTTGGCACCACTTATCGTCAAGCAAAACCACACAAACCCACTTAAAACTGCTTAAAACTGCTTTAATCACTAACTCATTCAGCCACTGTTCTGTCCAGCAACAAAATAATCAGCCCTGCCAGGTCTTGGGACCCTGTGCACTAGAGTCACAGCAACATACCACTACACCCAATGAGCTGTGGGAATTATTAATGTTTTTGTAAATATATCATGCACCAGAGCAATGCACTACTAAGCCAAACCAGCTCTGAAAAATTAACAATGCTTTTATAAAGATATCATGCATTGCAGTCATGTAACAGGAAAAAAGACAAATAGGCAGATTATTGAACCCAGGACCTTCTGAACTAGAGTCACAACAACATACCACTACAGCAAACAACTCTAGGGAGTTATTGATGCTTTTGTAAAGATATCAGGCACTACAGGGATGTGACTTTAGGGAAAAAAGACATCACTGCCAATGTTTGGACCCAGAACCCTCTGAACTACAGTCAGAGGAACATACCAGTACACCAACTGACCTCTGAAGTATAACAACAGTTTTTGTAAATATATCTTAATTGCCAGTCACACAGTACTCTTATATATAGTGGCCCAAACCACACTGTACTTGGGCCTCTGATGTAGACACAGAGCCAGTACACAGACAAATTAATGTTGCTGGATGTATGAGAGGCCTACAGTATCAGGTAGAGCTGACAAGTGCACAGACTGTTGTGCCCCTATTTATGGCAGGGTTGTCATAAAGCCTACCCTGTGTGCCCACAAATTGGCAAGGCAGTGCTGATTGGGGTTACAAAACCATGACAGACAGCTCAGTGCCAATGTCATACCCATCAGAACACACATGCCCATGCAAATTCTGTGTTACACAGCGTATGCATGCACATATATCTTACAAATACACATGCCAGATTAATGGCTTGGTAGCTCTAGCTGTAACATTTCTAGCATCTGTCACATCTAGACACCCACAGTCCTGGCACAAAGCCCAGTCTATGGCACAATAACTAAAGGCATGTCAGTACTACATAGGAATAACTGAGCCCTGCAATGTCCTTGCAAAACTGGTTGCTCCTACCGCAGTCTCTTGCCACCCACAGTAGCACTTTAAAGGCCTGCAGAGTGGGACACATCTCACAATTATGAATATGTGTATTACATGTTGACTACCACTCTCTGGATGGCACTATTATGTAACATATGCACCACAGGCACATGCCTCACCTGGACTGCTGTGGGTACCCTTAACCAGGCCATGCTGGGACACAACAGCTGACAATGCATCCTCACTGACACTAACAGCTTGCTTTCCCGCAATGTCTTCACAATTGCTAGTCTGAATTCTGGCCAGAATGCAGCAGCTGTGGCCTGCTACATATGCAGCAGTGTGTCCAGATACTTGCTACAGATCTGACCTTGCTCACAAACACCTAGAGCAGGGCATCCACACAACAGCCAAACATAAAGGTTTTGGGGGGATGTTAAGGTTTTAAGGGACATGTGTCACAGTCTCTCCCTACAAACATACCCAGCTGATAGACCAGCATTAACTGAACAACATGCACAGTTAGATAGAAAAGGATGTATGACACTCACATCTAACTGTCTTCTCACTCACCCCAACACACATTTACACAGTACACTGCTACAGAATGTGAAAGTCTGTTAACAATGGCCAGACATAGCATACCAAACTGTGGCTATAACATCCATCCAAACAGTGGACAGCATTTCCACCTACCCTCTGTAAAGCTGTAGCTCCCATACCTCGATAATGTCCTCCCCACAGGTCAGGAATAGGGCCAGGCCCACATGAAGGCCTTAATTATAGCACTGTGTTGCCATGCCATTGGCTAATGGAAAGGCAATCAAGCTGTTCTGGATACAATTAGCAAATGGGAGCAACAGATTGATGCATAGGCCATCACTTGTTCAAGAGCATTACCTACAAAAGGCAAGCTGCTGCTTATGGTAATCAGGTCTGACACCTTCTTCATGACGACAGACCGATTTTTTACTACACTACCAATGGATTTCTTCTGTCAAAGGACTGCAGCACTATACCAGGTATGTCACACAATTAAGCATGGAATGGAATGCATCTGGGGAGATACAGTCATGGGAATAGGACTTTAAACAGTAGTGACACTGGCAGCCCAGCTAACTGATATTTTCTAAATAATCATATTTCATTGGTGAAAATGAGTGTGACTCATATGCTTGTCTTACAAATATAAGAGAATATATGTTATGTGGATATTAAACCACTGGTGCAGAAATGTGTGTTGGACTGTATGTTATGTACTGAGCTCATACCTCTCAACTGCCCAGATTTTTGCAGAATGTGCACATGTTTGCCTCATATCTTTAGTCAGTTTCTCATACATTTGTGTTTTTCCTGACAAATCACTGGCAAATCATTAAAGACTGAAGTCATAAAATAATAGCATACATTTGAATGTCAGATGTCATATCTTTTAGGAAGGTCATGCGAATGCAAAACCTGTTATTCCATCAGATGTCTAAGTTTGTAAGAGCAATATTTAAAAAGTGTCACTATTTCTGGCCCTTTGTCACACCTTTATTTGTGCCTTTGTCCACGTCTTGCTCTAAGAGGTTGAGAGGTATGACTGAACTTCAAGAATGCAAACACAGTGTACCGAACTTGAGAAGAACATAAATGTATATAAAGAATTACCTGTGCAAATGTATCTATTAATAGTAGAAGGTGGAAGTCTTGAACATACAGAGATAACTTACAAAACGTCAAGAAAATAAGCTGTAGTTGTTTTATGAATGTGTTGTTTCAGTTTCACTGCAGCAAGCAGACATACATGTCTACAGCTACAGATTCTTGTGTTGTCTTGAAACATAAATAATTACTATTTTGAAAATGTGAGAGTGTTTAACTGTGTTATGAATTCCACTTCTACACAAACATATGAGAGATGTGTACTTTTGACAGAGATGTGTAAATGTATGTTACTTGCTGTTAGCCTAGGAACTGAAGGCAGCTGACAAAGAGTGATGTAATCTGAGCTAACCCAGCAGTAATGTTGATTATTAACTCCAGATCTGTCTCAGAGAAAGACCTTTGCAGTTTGTATGTGTCTTTGCATCTGACAACGTCCACCCATTTGCATTTGCCTTGCTAATAGTAAGGAAATAGGAAAAAGTGATTTAGTGTACATATATGGGAATATAGTAAAGATTACTTTCAATGGTGTCTGTATTTATTTGAGACTGTCATGCAATGTTGTCTAAAATATTTCCTTTGATTCTGAACTCTGTAGTTACTTTATTGATTGAGTATTGTCTTGCTCCTTTATTAGTTGTTATTAAATATAGTTAAACCTTGAAATTGTGACTGGTCTGTTTAGAGATAAGTAAGCTGTTAGAGTACTTGCATATCTATTTGGTGACACTGTATAGCCCACTGCAGTAGCCTTGTTGTTCATCACACTAACCATTTTGATAATAGGCGCATCACACAGTATGATTAGTCACTCTTTGGTAAGGGCCTTACAGTAGCTAATAAAGAGCTGGATTATGGCAGTCATAACTACCTTTTAGTCTGGGCAGAAGGGGCCATAGCTAGTAAACCTGTGCCAGCCTTTCCCAGGAGTGTGTGTGTGTGTGTGTGTGTGTGTGTGTGTGTGTGTGTGTGTGTGTGTGTGTGTGTGTGTGTGTGTGTGTGTGTGTGTGTGTGTGTGTGTGTGTGTGTGTGTGTGTGTGTGTGTGTGAGATTTATAAATAAAATCCAAAGTGTGTGTGCATCAGCTACTTGAGCAGGGACATGAAGCCCTGGTTGGACAGAGAGAGTGATGGAGGTTTTGGTTTGACTGCTGTGCTGAGATGTTAACCATATAGTTGTGCCAGTGCAGAGTCTTATTGGGGATCTGGAGAGACAGGGAGAAACCAGGCCCAGACTGATTCGACTTCTCTGTGCTCTGAAAGGTAAATATACCTTACTGTGTGTCTGCTTGTCATCCTCCCATTGTATGCATTCCTCAGTGGTGCTAGTGGTGAGGACTGAGGCTCCTTCATGACTGGGCCAATGTAGGGGCGTCATACTGGAAGTACCTACTGATGGATACAGCAGGCAAATCACATCATGTATTGTCATTGAGCCACTCCCAGTCTGCCAGTGTCATACATGATTATTTCACAGATTGTCCAGGTCTCCCTGACTATTCCTGATGTACTCTGGCTAGGTCTCTGTGTACTCCGCACCTGTATCTGATTGCCTGACACCTATGGCTAGCTTACCTGGTGGTCCCCTGCAGTAGGACAGCAGGTTATAGGTAGTAGTAGTGGGGGATGCTGGCTCTGACTCAGCAGCAGTGCATACATACTGAGTACCTGCAAAGTGAAGGATTTAGTGTAGAATATCTAATTCAGAAAGCACCACAACAGACTAGAGTAATAAATATCCAAATTAAGGGGAAACCAGTGGAATAGGAAGAAGCAATTGGTCAAGTGCCATTTGAAGATAATTGGGAGTCTTCCACAACAAACCAATATAAACATTCACTTGAAGCTAGACAGCAAGCAAAGGAACAGAAAACTGTGGAAACTCTGATGCAGTCAATATTGAGGAGTGATAGGCCAGTGAGTTCCCATATGATAGAGCAATGGACATCACAGGATAAAATTGATGAGAATGTGTCCCAGGAAGATGCTATAGAACCTTCTATAGAATGCCCACAGGTACTGGAAAACAAGGGATGTGCCTTCAGTTTAGAAGAAAATGAGCTAAGAGAAGAATTACTTGATTTAATAGACATGGACAGATATATCAAGATCAATGAAAGAAAACCGAAAAAGTCAGAAGTCTAATAAAACCAATGAACATGGTAATTAGGACTGTTCATAGGGATCCATGCGATATAACAGAAATAAAGAGGATATATTACTGTGCAGCTAAATTAATAACTGATAAAGTTCTACCACAAGAACACATGGTAGTGAGGGAAATGAAGAGCAGAAATTGAATACCATCATGGAAATATCTAATAGAGAAAATTATGAAGCAATTAAGACAAGAAGTGTCGCTGTTAGAAGACTACAGAAGAGGAAATAGATCAACAAAACTACTAAGAAACATAGATGTAATAAAAGCAATGTGCAATATTAGAACAGACCAGGATCTATCATGTACTATTGCAAATAATAAACTAAAAATCTCAGCAGGTGGAAAAACGTAGAAGATACAAAGATAAATATAAAGGAAATGTGCAAAATAAGCAATTTATTGATGACCCAAAAAGGGTTTATAGAGAACTCCGCTCCTCTACCCTACCCCCATTCTCACCCACCCCTAGAACAATTGAACTTATAAAGACCACACCCTCAATCACCACTCATTACCTCCCACACTCCCAATTGCCCTATCATATTAAACAGGTTACCCCCTGGAGCACACTCTATCACACCCTTAGTACAACTCTCATCTCATACAATTGAGTATAATACCCCTTATAAACACACTACTCTTTTTCAAACAGCAATGTTCTACACACTACAAACCCAACTACCCAAAGCACTAATCTATCCTTTCACAATTTGTACTCTACTCCTGCTTTCAATCCTCACCTCCTACCATACTCACCTTAATGACAGCAACCCACCCCATGGGAAACAGAAGCATTAGGCAACCCTGTAAAACTGATAAACCTCCCCATATCACCATATGACCTTATCTCCTCCCATGCCTTCTCTTTCTTACTGTGATGCCCATTCCCTGGCCCAGCAATCAGGGAACCACAATCCTCACCACTAACACCAGTGAGGGGCGTCCATATAGGGAAAGGATAATAAATACACACACAGTAAAGTATAATTCCCTTAAGAGCACACAGAGATCACAGTCAGTCTGGGTCTGGTTTCTCCCTTTCTCTCCATGTCACCAATAAGACTCCCCACTGGCACAGCTACAGGGTTCAGATCTCACCCCAGTGGGCAAGCTAAAACCTCCAGCACCCTCTCTGTCCAACCAGTGCTTTGTGTCTCTGCCCAAGTAGCTGACACACACACACACACACACACACACACACACACACACACACACACACACACACTTTGAGATAAGAGTTTATACACCACACAGACACTCCTGGGGAAGGATGGCACAGGTTCTCCAGCTGTGGCCCTTTTCTGCCCAGTCTAAAATGTAGTACCAACTGCCACCACCCACTAATATCAGCTACTCAAAGGCCCTTCTGAAAGGGTGTCCAATTATTACTGTGCAATATTATTATCCAGATGGTAAGTGTGACTGAATAGTCAAGGCTTATTAGAGTGACTTGGTACAGTATCACTATATACATGCAATGTACTCTAAAGCTTAAATTAACTCTACATAAAGCAGCCACAGTTGAAAGGTTTAAAAATATTTAATAATAAATAATAAAAACACAAGACAATACTTCTTACTACACAGTGCTAGTCAAGAGTTCAGAGATTTCAGAGAAATACTTAAAATAATATTGTAGAAAATTTCTGACATCACAGAAAAACAAACTAGTCTAATCTTCCTATTTCCTAGCTATATCTAAGAGAAAACATAGTTCTAAATAACTTACATCTAGAGCAAGACAGTGCTGGTGATGTTGGATGTTCTCAAGACAAAATGCTCTGAGCTCTCTGAGTCTCTCTCTTTAAATTGATAACACAGAGCTGCTTCACATGACATCATTCTTCACATTTCTCTGGTGTTCCCAGGCTAACTGAAACTACATTTACATTCTTTACTCCTGGTCAGAAACCAGAGCAATAAAGGACATTTATACATACAAATTCTAGCCATTAACTCTGGTCTTAAAACAACAGGCAGCATGCCTCCCTCTAGACATATCGGCTCCAAATTTTGACATCAAAGACAGTCATGAAATGCTTGACTTAACTTTCTTACAGCAGAGTGCACTGTTGTTACATTTTTGCAGTTCAGTATCCAATGCAGTCTTTTCACATTCAAGAGAACTAGCCTGTGGCTTACATTAATATTTACAAATGACAGAATTATCTACAGAATTCTATCTGGCTAGGCTGGCAGCTTTCACCTAAATTCACACTTACATAATAAGCAGCCAGTTAAATATAATCCCAGTTCCTCTCAAAGACATGATAAAATAATATAAAAGTTTACTAAACTCTACCTACACCTACTCAATACACTCACATGCTGTGTTGATATACACCCTAATCTAGGACCCAGTACAACAACCAACCCAAACCTAGATCAGCTAAATCCTCTATACCATAGACCAACTTCCTCCCCCCTCTTCCTAAACCTGAATGTAAGACATATTTTAAATAAAATCCATAACCTTCATGCCCTACTAGCCCTATATAAAACAGATATTGTTTTGCTAACTGAAACATGGCTAAAACCAAATCACCATGACAATCAGATTACAGCCCCTGGCTATAATATTATACGTAGAGATAGACTAGAGACAAAGGGAGGGGGAGTAGCAATATTATTCCAAAATCATCTCACCATCGAACTACTTGATAATAATAATAACCCTGAAGTCAAAAATGTAGAGCTAATCCTTGAAAAATTAAAAATAAACCCCAACAAACATATAAACATTGTAGATGGCTATATCCCACCATGCAATAACATCACTATAATGGAAAACCTGCTAGACTGAATCTCAAACTCCTTTCCACAAGAAACTATACTATAAGGTGACTTTAATATTGACTGGCTTAACTGCCCCAACCATAATCCCTCTACCTATATCAACTTCCATGGGTTTACCCAACTCATCTCTTCCCTCACTAGAATTGACAAAACATCCCAGTGCCAGTCCATTCTAGATTGGATTCTTATATCAGACCCCTCACGCGCATGACAAATCTGGTTGTCTCCCTGATATCCTAAGTGACCATCAGCCAACCTACCTAATTAGGGAATATGTCCCAAGACATCAACCAGACTGTCCTCAGAGTCATAAGGAATAAAAAGAACTTTATACCCAATAACTTCATCACTGCACTAAAATGTTGTAAGTGGACTCTTCTGCAGCAACCGCCTCTTGACGAAGCTGTGCAATACTTTAACTCAACCTTCTTGAAATCTTAAACTATTATACACCCTCCAAAACAATGAGAATAAAAGCAAATTACGCCCCATGGCTAACTAAAGAAACTAAAACTACAATGAAAGAAAGGGATAAGACCTGGATACAATTCCACAAAAACAAAACCATTACTACGAGACAAATCTACTTAAAACTCCATAACAAAGCTAAAAAACAAGCTAAACTTGACAAAACTAACTACTACAAAAATATGGAAGAAAAATATGTTCCTAACCCTCAAAGATTCTTGGCCACAATAAATACTTTACTTCAGCCAGGAAAATCCACAACTCCAACCCCTGTGTTAACAAACAACCATGATAACAGTCCCACACAATTTAATAAATTCTTTACTGAATCAGTCCAAACCCTTGCCAATGCCCAAAATATTGCTAATAGTCCCATACCAACAACTGCCCAAACCCACTGCAACTCACAAAACAATACCTCCAACTTCTCCCTGCACCCTGTGTCCACCAAGGCCATTTCAAAACTCCTTTGTAAACTTAAACCGACCATTCTAGCTGCCGATAACCTGCCAACAGAATTCCTTAAGATAGCAACAAACGCTATAACCTATCCTGTTAATATTCTCATTAATAGGTCTCTATCAAAGTGCAAGGTACCTACCTCATGGAAAACATCACATATTATACCACTACACAAAGGAGATAACTCCCTAGACCTCACTAACTACCACCCAATTGCTATTCTATCTCCCTTATCTAAAATATTAGAAAAAGTTGTCCACACTCAGCTAATGCGGTACCTCCAAAAAACAGCCTGCTATCTGAAACACAGCATGGATTTCGACCCTCTCATAGCACCACCACAGCACTACTGTCCTTTACTAACATAGTTAACCACTACAGAAACAAGGGTCTATTCATAGGTTCATACTAGGTTATCTGCCCTAGGGCATTTACAAGCCTAGCCAGAGTGTGTTTGGCTATTGCCACCCATTGAATTGAGTTTACTGTGCCCTTTTTTAGGTTAGTTTACTGTGCCTCTGTCTAGTAGTGACACAGAAGTAATCCCCAGGGTAAACCTACGATCTCCCATCCACTTGTCAAGATTCCTCTTGAAGAGAGACAGTGAGGGGCTCTGCCTAACATGGGCTGGGATTCTATTCCAGAGTGAAGGCAGCCTCTGGGTTATGAATCTGTCCCTCCAGCATGTCCTATTTATTTCTGTGCTGAGGTTCAAGTCCCTCGAGTGCGTAGCTCTAAGGGATTTGGATTTTCTGAGGTGGAGCATGTCCATTAAGTCCTGGTTTGACATGGCTTTATACGTCAGGCATAGATCACCTCTAAGTAGGCGGTATGCTACTGAGTAGAGCTGGAGTTTCTTTAACCGAGCAGCATATGGCATCTGTTTGAGTCCCTTTATCCTCTTTGTGAGGTACTTTTGGGGTCTTTCTAGTTGCTGCAGGTGTCAGGTAAGGTACATCCCAAATGAGGCATTGTATTCTATTATGGGCCTTATGAGGGATGAATAAAGGGGCACTATGACCTCCCTTGATCAAGATGTGAATCCTTTCATGATAAGGTGGGCTATATAGAAGGTTTTTCTAACCACTTTAGCAATGTGGTTGTCAAAGGAGAGATTACTATCAACTTGGGTCCCCAGGTCCCTAATTACTTCTTCCGTACTTAATGGATTACCACCTATGTGGTAATTTGTGGGTACTTTGTTTTTGCCAAAGGGTATGACTATAAACTTTTTGGCGTTTAGCTTTAGGCCATGGTTCTGGCAACAGTTATCCGTCTCTGTGAGACCCTTTTGGAGGATGCTTGTGTCAGCTGGAGAGTCAATTATGGCGCCCAATTTGCAGTCATCTGCGAACTTGGTCAGCCACAGTCCTCCCGTGTTAGCCTGTACCTCAGAAAAATATATACCGAACAAGAGAGGTCCCAGGACTGTGCCTTGTGGGACACCACTTGTAATTGGTTTTGAGTCTGACATGGCCCCAGCAATTCTGCCCTTATGGGTTCTGTCCTTGAGCCAGTTTGCAACCCATCTTATGGCATAGGGGTTTATATTTAAGCTGGAGAGCTTATCTATGATGCCCGAGTGGGGTATTGTGTCAAAGGCTTTTGCAAGGTCCAGGTAGGCTGTCTGGGCTACCTTCCCTTCATTGATGGCCTTGGTGACCGTTTCAAAGAAGGTGACCAGGTTCAAGAGGCAGGATCTGCCCTTAACAAATCTGAATTGGTTAGGATCCAGTGTCTGTAGGTCCCCAATGTCTTTGTTTATGAGCTCCATGATGATCCTTTCCATAGCTTTGCAGACCAGGCCAGTCAGGCTTATGGGGCGATAGTTTCCAGGGTCTGTAGAGGCACCACCTTTGTGGATTGGGACCAATGTCACTGTATGCCATTCTTAGGGTACATAAACTGTGGTAAGGCTGAGATTGAACAGCAGCTTTATGTGAGAGTTTAGCTCTTCTTGGAGTTCATGTAGGACGCAACCCGGGACACCGTCAGGTCCCATTGATGCTGTGTTTTTTGCTTTGGAGAGGGCGGCTTTCACCTGAGCATCTGAGATGTTTGGGAGGCTGCACTCTGCTGGGATAGTTATTTGCTCTTTTGGGGTGGGGGGGAGTTTGCACATAATCTGTCTGCCAGGATGTTGGCAATGTCTGTGGGTTCAGTGTATTTTTTGTCATTTTGGATCAACTCTGAGCATATCTGGGAGTTTCCACCCAGGTTCCTAACATAACTAAAAAAAGCCTTGTGATTTTCCTTAGAGTCCTGTACAATTTTTTTCTCAAAGCTGGCCTTGGTGGATTTTATGAGGGATCGTAGTTTTTTGCTAGTACTGATCAGAGATGCCTTCCCTTTTAGGGATTTTGCTCTATCGTGTAGTAGTTTCCTCCTTCTGTTGTACAGCTTATTTATGGCTGGGGTCCACCAGACTGGATGCCTGCCTTTGGACGATTGGGTCTTGGTTTTGTTTGGGATAGCATGGTCCATAGAATGCATTTACAAAGGATTCAGCAGTTTGGGCCATAGTTTCCACTGGTCCAGGGGCCTTGAAGGATTCCACCTCTGTTTTGAGAAGTGTGAAGTTCACTTTTGTGAAGTTTTTCACTGTAGTTTTCTCAGTTGGGGGTGGGGTCGGGATGTGGATATCCAGTGAGATTAATTTATGGTCAGATCTTACCAATGGGGCTATACCTCTGGTATGGAGCATAGAGTCCCCATGTTGGTGATGACCAGGTCCAGTATGTTTTCCCCTCTTGTGGGAGTGGTGACTAGTTGTTCCATAGCATTTGAGTTTATAAATTCTTGGAACTTATGGGCTAGGGTGTTGGGGCTTGAGTAGTGCTCCCAGTCTATGTTTGGATAGTTGAAGTCACCCAATATAATGGTGTTTGGAGAGATCTTCATATTCTCCAGTGATCTCAGGAAAGCAGAGTGGGATTCGTGTTTTTGAGAAGGTGGTCTATCACATGCTACAAACTGAAAAGCAGTGTTGCCCACTGTTAGTTGCACATGGATGGTCTCCGATTCCTCGTACAATGCCACTAACCTGGAGGTGTGGGTATCTTTGATGAATATAGATACTCCCCCTCCTTTTATGGTTCAGTACGAGTTTTGGGGCCGAAAAGCATGATATGAGGTATAACCTGGTAGTGCTGGGGTGCTCTCTGGAGCCTTGAACCAGGTTTCTGTCACTGCACAGATATCGATGCTCTCCATACTGAGAAGGGCTTCGAGTGAGTGCATCTTGAGGTTTAGACTTCTGACGTTGAGCAGCATTACCCTTAGTTTCTTATTCATTGTGTTGTCTATGGAGGTGGGTTTATGTTTTGAGCCTTGCCTAAAAAAGGCACTATGTGGGTGGCAAGAGCCTTTGCCAATATCCGAAAGCCCAGGGGTGACAGGTGCAAGCCGTCCCTAGTGAAGCAACGTGGTTGTCGAGCATGTCTTCCCAGGCTGACAGACACTGGATCCCCTTTGAATGACACCAAAATTTTAGCCAATTGTTAAAATTGATCATTTTGTCTTTATACTGTAACATCATTCTGGGTGAGGGTAAGATGCTGCTCAAGGTCAGGGTCATACCGGCCTGGGCTACCAGAGCAGAGAGCTCCTCTATGTCTCTTTTCATGTAGTCCCGGGAGGAACGTCTCATATCATTCATATTCTTAGACTTATCTAAAGCTTTTGACATGGTTAACCACAATATGCCCCTTCAAATTCTATCTACCCTAAACATTAGCTCCTCCTCTATCTCATGGTTCAGCAGCTACTTATCAGGCAGGCAACAAGCAGTCCTATGGCAAAACCAATTGTCCCCTCTGTTACCAGTATCCTTAGGAGTCCCTCAAGGCTCCATCCTAGGCCCACTTCTATTCTCTCTATTTACCAATCAGCTCTCTTCCTCCACACTCACTGCCTCAGTAGTACAGTATGCCGATGACACCACCCTTATATGTGTCACCCCCACAATGAAATAACTTCATACCCTAACCCAAAACAACTTTACTCTAGCCGAAACATGGTTCACTCCAAACTTATTCTTAATCCCCAAAAAAAAAACGTATTCTTTTCAGCCCAGGCAGGTCCCCCCCCTTTAAACAATAATTTTAGCATAAGTTCCAAAGATAATATCCAAATCACTCCAACTGCACACACTAAACAGCTAGGTGTAGAAATTGACAGCAACCTAAGATTTGACATCCACATTGCACAAACCATCAAGAAAGTAAACAAAAAGCTTGGGCTCCTCTACAGGACCAAACAGTTTATCACTAGACATACCAAAGCCACAGTAGCAAGGACTCATCTCTTATCCATCCTCCTCTATTCCTCTCCTATCCTGACTAATCTCCACCAGGCTGATTTAAACAAAATGGAATCTTGCTATAACAAGATTACCAAGTTCGCTACAGAAGCCTCATATAGGACCCATCACTGTCTATCCCTTAAGCAGCTTAACTGGCTTGAGCTGTCTCAGCTATTGCTACTCATCCAAGTGTCAGTAGCACACAAGTTATACTACCTTCCTGATAAAACCCTTGCACTCCAGCATCTAATTCAATCCTACACTACCACTAGAACCTTAAGATCTAATAACCTCAACCTCATAAATGTCATCAAACATAAGAATGATGCTGGTAAGTCTCTCTTTGGTTGCACTATTGCAAGTATCTGGAATACACTACCAAGCCACATAACTTCTAATAGCTCTACTATACAATTTAAAAAACTTGTGAAAACCCACTATTCAAACAACTGGTTATGCTCCTGTTACTCCCCAGGTTAATACATAGCATTGCATTGTAAGGAGGATATTGTTATGTGATAGCAGTACCACTGGAAAGGCTGTTATACTAATTATACCTCAAAGACTGTCACTAATGTTGATATTTATTGTATAGAACTAAGATCTATTTATTACATACTTAGCAACCATTACCTGTTGCCAGAAACAACTGTTGTACGCTAATTCTTCTTAATCACCTTGCATGTTTATTCAAAAAAATCATGTATGTGCTTACTACATTGCAGGTTAAAATCCTTAAAATTTTGTATGTTTTAAAATTTTGATTTTATGTTTTTTTGAAATTTTATTTAATTGCATGAGACTGTAATTTCATACGGGATTGTGTGATCTCTCTTATGTATTGTATATTAGTAGTATTTTTATTTACTAATTAGTAGTATTTTGTAGTATTTTTGGAGCTTTTCTCCCCGGGCCTCCTCTGAAAATGGACCTGTGTCCAGTCGGACTCTCTCGGTAAACAAATGTAAAATAAAAAAGGTAAAAGGAATTGAAAGACCGCCAAAAAAGAAGAAATACATACATTTTGGAGAAGTATCTATGAAGATCCTGTGAAACATAACAAAGATGCTAAATGGATAGAAGAAGTAAAAGAAAGAATAAGACATTAAAAAGTGCAGGATATGAAATGGGATGAAGTAACAGCCAGAGAGACTGAAACAAAGTTAAGAAAAGCCTCTAACTGGAAATCCCCAGGCCCAGATGCAGTACCTAACTTCTGGTTAAAAGTATTAACATATTTGCACAAAGATTTAGCCATGAGTAAGAACTATTTATATGTGCACCCAGAAGAGATGCCAACCTGGCTAACAACAGGAAAAACAATGCTCCTACTTAAGAGTGAACCTACAAGCTACCCTAAAAATTATAGGCAAATAACTTGCCTTCCAATGACATATAAACTATACATGGGAATTGATGCCAACAGATAGTTTATAATCATTTAGAAGACAATTCAATTATGGCAGTAGAACAAAAGGGCAATAAAAGAAAGTCATATGGAACAAAGGATCATTTGTTGTTAAATAAAGTCATAATGGAGAACTGTAAAAAGGGGAAGAATGTAAATATGGCATGGATTGACTACAAAAAAGCATTTGATAGTATCCCTCATTCATGGATAAAAGAGTGCTTAAAATGTATAAGATACATCCCACACTGATCGACTACATTACAGTGACCATGAAACAGTGGCTGACTACTTTGCAATTAAGCCATGATAAAGGACAAATTGTTATCCCAGGGATAAAAATTCAAAGGGGGATATTCCAGGGTGACTCTCTGTCACCATTGCTATTCTGCTTTGCCCTTAATCCATTAAACTGTTTACTCAACAGCTTAGGCCATGGCTATAATCTGGCTCCTAGAAAACAACCAAGTGTAAAGACTTCTCACCTTCTCTTTGTCAATGATTTAAAACTGCATAGCTCATTAGATGAGGAACTGAAAACACAATTGCAAGTTGTCAAAACTTTTTCAGATGATATAAGAATGTCATTTGGTCTTGATAAATGTGCAAAAGCAACCTTTAAAGCAGGAAAACTGCAATGCCACGAATACATCAGTTTGGGACAAGAATGTGATATAAAAGAACTTGAGCAAGAAGGAGTGTATAAATATTTGGGAACTGATGAAGGATCAATAATAAAACACAAACAAATGCAAATAAAACTTAGTAAGGACTTCAGAAGACTTAAATTAATCCTGAAAACAGCACTGACATCTAGGAACAAAATCCAAGTTATAAACCAATTTGCTCTTTCTGTCCTAACTTACAATTTTGGAGTGATTGACTGGCCCCAAAACGTGTTGGGTAGATTAGATAGGAAAACAAGAAGGATGCTTCATGCTCAACAAATGATTTATAAAAATCAGTGCATACCAAGATTATATATTCCCCATTCCAAAGGAGGGATGGGCCTCCTTGAAATTGATTATATGTATAGATCTGCAATTGTGGGACTCCACACATGTCTGCTGACCTCACAAGACCCAAACGTAGTGAAAGTTTTGAAACATGAGGAGAATAAATCTAAGATGACTTCTCTGCTTAATCTAGCAGAAGCTTATCAGCGTCAAGCAGGAATGGAAATCAAACTAGAAGTAGATAAAAATCAGGCAGCAACTGAATGTGCCAAAAAACAAAAGAAAGAATATAAGGTGAAGGATCAGATGAGAAGGCAAAAAATGTGGAAAAAGCATAAATATAATTGCAAGTAGAGAAAACTTCTGGAAGAACCTCATGCTGATTAGGACAAACACAGGAGAGGTGAATTCAAACCAAGAGATGAAAGGTTAATATTGGCGGCCCAAGATAGTGGGCTGCGTACACGTTGGTTTATAAAGTGCATTGAACATGTGGGAGAAGCAGACAAATGTAGATTTTGTAAAACCAAGCTGGGAACAAATGCACACCTCTTTGCTGGCTGCGGCATACTAATGGTGGAAGGACTGTATACTGAAAGGCATAATAATGTGGTGAGACTGTTGCACTGCGGATTGTGCAAATATTATGATACTGAAGTGGCTGAAAAACACTGGAAACATGAGCCACAAAGCATCATAGAAAATGAAGAAGTCTACATCACATGGGATCATCCATTACCAACAGTTCAAAAGATAGATGCTAGAAAACCAGATATAGTGGTCAAAGATAAAAAGACAAGAGTAACATTGATCATTGAAATTGCCACACCCAGTGACTACAGTGTCTTGCGTACAGAGAGACAAAGTCATAAAATATCAGGATCTGCAGGCAGAAATGAGAGCAATGTGGAAGAAAGATACGCAGACAGTTCCAGTAGTAGTAGGAGCAATGGGTTTTATAAAAAAGAATTTACAGTCGTATTTAGATATGTTACCAATACATGTAACTCCATATGAACTGCAGAAGGAGTCATTACTGGGCACATTGCGGGTACTGAGAAGAGCACTTCAGCCATATTGCAATATGTGCATGTTCACTTGTGGTGGGGTTAACTGCGATGCATCACATTGGTCATCACAGGAGCCTATTCGCAGGTGCTGTAACAAGTTGGCATGCACATTTGTGTTGGTGTAGTCACTGTGCTATACAGGGGTACATTAGTATTGTACATGGGTGCACTGTGTGTTAGGTGAAGGTGATTCACATACTCCCACTCCTCACGTATCTCACAGGTGCATAGTAGTAGCAACATTAACTGGATGTAGCTGCACTGCATGTTGTTGAGACCCTGTGCACAGTATGTCTGTTTTGGTCTGATTGTGTGTCGTGCATGTCATCATTCAGAAGGTGTGGTCTGTATAATGCCTCTGTGGCACCTCATGTGTGTGCATGTGTGTGTGTGTGTGTGTGTGTGTGTGTGTGTGTGTGTGTGTGTGTGTGTGTGTGTGTGTGCAGATCAGCAAACATTATAGTGCAGGTAGGAATTTATATTTGTTGTCTTCCCCTCACAGGTGAACATGGGGGTTAGGGTCTCTCCCCCGCACAACCTAATGTCAGTGTCTCATTGGACTCTGATGATTATGGTGGTCATAGTGAGGCACAGGTGGGGTTGTTAGGGTCTGAATTTGTACCATTGGTTGACATCCCACTTCCAGCCACAATGTCCCAGCACACAGTCAGTATGCCCACACATACCCAGTCCCCAGCAGCTACAGATATTGGACAGTCAGAGGATGGTGGCATTGAACAGGCTAGTGTGGAGACTATGTCATCTGTGACTGTTAACAGTAGCCATAGCCAGAGAACTGGCAAGGTCCCACACAGGCAGATTGACTGGGGTGCTCGAAGAAGGACTGCTGCCCATCCAGCCCTTGTCAGAGGTGTCACAGCAGGTATCACCCAATGGATGTTTCGGTCCATCATGGAGGCATAGTCATGTTGTGAACAGTACACCAGATGGATGCTCAGGATCATGGATGCAACACTTCCTGCCATGCATGATGACCCTCATGGCATTGGTGATGCTGTACATCATTTTGTTGATGTTGTGGCTAGACGGTGGGGTGAGACATTGTCAGTGCTCAACCTTGCAATGTCTGTGCTTGAGCATGTGGTAGGAGTAAGGCGTCAGACACGTGGACATAGGTCAGTAACAACATCAGCTGACAGCCCACGTGGCCGTGCACATTCACACTCCCATAGTGACAGTACCGCCAGCACTACCACAATGTAGTAGGCCATGGGCAAGTGGTCCTGGCCTGTCCTGTAAGGGACAAGGATCCAACAGACACCAGTCACCATCAGGGAGTAGTACTGCATCTGGCTTAAGCCTGGTTTTGCCAGTGACACTCCTGGCAGAACAAGTTCCCACGTCCATGGCCGGATATGGTAAACTGTACATCCTGCCATGTATGGTCCATGGCTGTCCAACATACCTCCGTATAGGGCTAGGACATGGCTTGACTATGTGCATACACACACTCATGCATCACTATCACAAGCAGGTCACCACCAGACACACACAGCTCCTCTCCATGGCCTAGTTGAACACCACCCCTCCAGACATACACACACACACACACACACACACACACACACACACACACACACACACACACACATGATGTCAACTGTATGGCCCAGCCTAGACCTTTGCCAAACCCACACCACACCCTGTGCATGTAATGATACCTGTGCCACATCCCTGTTATCCATACTATCGATGCAGGGACATGCTAATATGTGTCTGATGAATAGGGTGAATGTAGTTCAGGTAATGCCAGTGTGTAGTGTAGTGTAGTAATGTTATGCTGTGTAAGGTGCTGTCTGTTGACAATTGTCATGGGTACACATTGAAGTGTATGTACCTCTCTGCCATGATGCATTATTGCTGTTAGTACTGCTGACTGACTGACTGTTGTCTTACATACCTTATTCTGTTTCTGTTCCCAGTGTCTGTATTTGTACAGCCTGGGGAGCTGCTAACATTACTGAAGCTGAGTATGGCAGAGTGGAAACACAGTGACTGTTTCATAGCCAAGGTACGGCTGTATATGTACATGTTCACCTAAGTGCGTATCCATGCAACAGTGTGTGAGGGACAATGGGGGCAGACAGTTTAACCTTGCACGCATACCCCTTGACACAGCCAGCTAGCCTTCATACATATCACCTGGGTGTTCTGTAGGACCACAGGTTCATAGATAAAGAGGAGGCTACTAAAGTACTGGCGCTGGGTCCTCACAAACCTAGCCATTACTTTATCCCCAACAGAATCATCAATCAGCACCTGTTGCCCCTGCCATTGCTGGGTTGAACCCCAGGGACAGATGTATTTTTTCCCATCCACTCACCTTTGGAGCAGTTGATGAGGGTATGCATGGTACTGTGTTGGACACGTTTGGGGAGTGTAGTCCTGACACAGGGCAGCCTCTGGTAGCCAAACCTGACTCTCCAGCATGTGTTTCTGCTATCTCATATGCGAGTCAGGCTTCTCGTGCTGGTAATGCACACAGAGTTATACTTTCATACACGGGGCAGCTGTTGAAGGGCTGAGCACAACATTGCCATCTTGGCATGCCACAGGCACCTGTGGACAACCTGACCAATAACCAGTGGGGCAGTACTGATTACAGGTTGTCTGCATGGAACAGGTGTTGAGAGCTATGGATGTTCTTTGTGGGTGTTAACATAGCCTTTACAGTTTCTGCATATGTCTACACAGGTGGATAGCAGACCGGCCATGCTGCTAATGTATTGTTATACTGACTGAGGACAATTCAGAGGTGATGTCAACCTTTTGTCTGGATAAGGTCCCTTTAGCTATGTGGTGAATCACATAGAGTTTTCTTCAGTTACATCAAGAACCTCCGTGGCAAAGCCCAGGTTTGTTCCGAATTAGTCCTTAACAGTATCCAACCTGCTAGCAGAGAGGTTCAGTGCAAACTTCACCCCCCTGTCCCCCCAAAGGCCCTTTTAGCATCCTTGATACTTGTCCCGCACCTCACGTCTCCATAGATCAAGTATTACAGGCCCTATTCAAGGCAAAAAATACAGTTTCCATGGGACCTAATAGTATCCCAGGATGTATTCTGCACCATCTCCAGAAATAACTGGCTTCACCATTGGGCACCTTATTTAACCACAGCCTAAGTACTGGCTTCATTCCAGCAGAGTGGAGAACTGTGATTGTCATCCCCTTGCACAAAGGTGGTGCCATTACTGACCTGGAAAGTATAACCCCATTAGCTTGACAAGTCTGATGTACTATTATGGATCTCATAAACAAGGGCATAGGCAATCTCCAAGCACTTGACACCACCCAGTTCAGATTTGCCAAGGGCAGATCTTGCCTGTTGAACCTGGTCAAATTCTTTGAGTCTGCCACCAAAGCTTGGATGAGGGAAAGTCAGTAAATACAGCTTACCTTGACTTGGCCAATGCCTTTGACACAATCCCCTACTCCAACATCATCGAAAAGCTAACACAACTTGGCATAAATCCCTATCTCATCAGGTGAGTGGCCAACTGCCTCACTGAGAAGACCCTCAAAGTCAAAATAGGCACCTCCACCTCCGATAGTGGACCTGTCAATAGTGGAGTTCCCCAGGGATCTGTCCTGGGGACCCCGTACTGCTTGGCATCTGTTTCTCAGAGGTACAGACAAAGACAAAAGGCCTGTGGCTGACCAAGTTTGTCGATGACCGTAAGTTGGGTGCTGTCATTGATTCCACAAATTATGTTAACATACTGCAACAGGGCCTAACAGCAACTAATGACTAGTTTCAAAGTCATGCCCTCAAGTTAAATGCCAAAAATGTATCATCATACCATTCGGTAAATACATAACCCCTACTGATTACCACATCAACGGCAACCTCCTAAGCAGACAACCTGTGGTGAGAGACTTGGGCACTTAGGTTAATAACAACCACACATTTGACCATCATGTAGCAGCAGTGGTCAGAAAAGCTTTTTACTTGGTTCATCTCATAAGTAGAGGGATTGCATCCAGAAAAAAGGAGGTTATTACCTCTCTGTACTCCTTTCTCATTAGACCAATAATTGAGTATAACACCCCATTTAGGATGTACCTCTCTAAAAATCTGCACCAACTGGAAAGGCCACTGAAATACCTCACAAAGAGAATCCATGGTCTCCAACAACTGTCTTATGTGGACAGGCTCAAGTCACTATCACTGTACTCGGTATCATACAGATTGCTCAGGGATAATCTGTGTATCACCTACAAGGCAATCTCGGACCCTGCCCTACTAGATATGTTCCATATCTGTAAGCCTAACTCCTCATGCACTACCCACTCAAAGGCCTGAACCTAATATGTGACATTAACAAAACCTGTTAGAGGGACAGGTTTGTCTCCCAGAGGCTGCCCATGCATGTCAAACAGAGCACCTCACTGACTATTTTCAATCACAACCATGATGAGTGGATGGGAAACCACAAATTTGTGCCAGGGGTTCCACCTGTGTCCCTCACTGACAGGAGAGACAGGTGCTGATTGAGGTTTCTTTTGGGGGATAAACTCTTGGCTAGGCTTGTAAGGGCCCCAGGGCCATTAGCCTAATAACCTCCTTTTAGGTTGCATGCAAAATTGTTGCCATCCTGAGTAGCCAGCTCTGTCATTGCAGTCTATGTGTTTATGGGGTTGGTGCTGATGTGGGAAGTACTGGCGACATGTCCTTGCCATATGGCATGCTGACACTGTTGCCTGCATTCAGCTTGAGGCTAGGACCTTGACACCATTCCATACCCACTGTATGGCCCATTGCAGTGTGTTAGCAGTTTGTGGCTCAATGACAGACTGCACAATACATACAGTTGACACAGCCTTAGGCTGTACCTATGTATGTGGGTGTTGGCAGTTAGCATTCATGCCTATATACATGTGGGTTATTTGGGCAGCAGGTAGTCACAGGGCCTTCACATGTCTACATATTCCACACACATAGGCAACATAGATTGTGGTTGCCACCTTATCAAATGTGGACTGTGGGACACTTCTTGTAGTAACGTGACAGCTGGCAGGACATACCATACCCATGGCAAGTGCAACACAAAGGACTTCCTTTGGTTTCCTACTATGACACCTTATTTGTGTGACATTACCTTAGCTTATACTATTTGTCATAACATTAAGGTGCTTCTGATGTGCAATAACTGCTTTATGCAATCAGTAGACTACTGTATAAAATGTTTGTTGTCTCTCTTGGGAACTCTTTACTGTTTCAGTTGTTGCCATAGGTCACACATGGACTACAAACTACAGGGTGGTACAGATGGTGGCCATACCTAGGATCTCTGCATATGCCTGCAGATTGTCCTGATGTTTGATACATATTTTTTTTTCCATTTGTCATAACATTGTGGTTTTCTGGCAAACTGTTGGGAAATCATGACAGACTAACATTACAGATTAATTATGGATATTGTCATGTAACAACACATACCTTTTGTAAAGTGCATTTGAATGCACAACCTGTTCTGGTATCTACTTCACCATGCATGTCACACTGATATGTGATGGTTGTGCTCAATGTTAGGTCTTTGCTCCACTTTTCCATATGTCTTTAACCAGATGTCTTTCTGTGAGGGGTTGAGAGGTATGCTGGTGGCCCTAACACAGTTAGACAGCTGCAAGGGGATATACATGCACACACACATACACACACACACACACACACACACACACACACACACACACACACACACACACACACACACACACATGACCTACCCTTGCTGATAGTAGAACCTCTACCTGTCTAGTTGTACAAACAATCCTGCTATATACATAACACAAGCACCACAGAGCTACTATAGTGTTGCAGTGCCTGCCACTACTGTTCAAGTGGGTGACAATTGCAGGAGTTGTTAGGATTGCCAATGGGGGTTCACTGGCCCTTAACATGGTAGACCCATCTGAAACACACACACACACACACACACACACACACACACACACACACACACACACACACACACACACACACACACACACTGCTGCATGGGGATATGCACTGAAACATACATGCACACAGAGTTGACACCTTTCTGATTAGATGACCTACCTATCTAGTTATGTACAATACAGACTGACATGATGACTGCATGTGCCACAGTGCCTTTGTGTTAGAAAATGTGTAACTGTGCTTGTAAGGTGGATGTCATCTCTAGGGGCCGTGACTAGGTTGGCAATGGGTGAATTAACAGGGTGGAACAGGCACAAAAAAATGGTATAACCATTGCATGCACACAGGAAAGACAGCCACAGGGGATGTGCATACAGAAACACATACACTCACACAGTTGGCAATTGTCAGATTAGAACCCCTACCTATCAACTTGTATGTACTATAGTGCTACTTACATATTGCATGTGCCAGGGACATTATATGCCAGAGCCATAACTCACAACCTCTTACACCAATTAATCTTGGGAATGCCTTCATGGATGGTGGGATAAACCACCTATAATAGTGACTGTTCTCACATATTGCTCTTACAAACCTGGACAAGTGATAGGGTAACAGACTTTGCATCAGCATGACATTTCAGATGAGTATGACGTTGTAGCTGACATGTCTGTAACTACAGCAACTGTCATGTATTTGCCAATGATTTCTCATAACCCCCATTGTTTGGAAACACAGACCACATATATGTTGCAAACATCTGGATATTCTGCATACATCTGTACAGATGACTGATATGGCCTGTAGAGTTTAACATGGTGCATGTAAGGTGGATGACATCAACATGCGCTTTAAAGTAATGCCATGGGATGGGGGTCAACATGCTTTAAAATGGTATAACCAACACACACAACAGCCACAGGGGATATTGCTTTACACACAAACACACACACATATACAGTAGTATAGCTGGCTGTATTGAAATTCAAACTCCTACCTACCTACTTGTATGTACTATGGTGCTGCCTACTTACCGCATGTGCCACAGAGCTTACATGCCTAGAAAGTGTCCAACAGTGGAGCTAAGGTTGATGATGAACAGGCCTTATGTAATGCAATGGGGGGAACAGACACACACACACACACACACACACACACACACACACACACACACACACACACACACACACACACACACACACACACACACACACACACACACACACATGCACGCACACACACGCACACGCACACTTGCCAGTGCTGAGATTAGAACCCCTACCTATCTAATTATTTGTACTATAGTGCTATGCAGTTATCACATACACCACGGAGCGTACAGGGCTGACAAGTGTCCAAAGGTACTTCTAAGGTGAATGACATTAGCAGGCCTTGTAAAGTAGGGCAATGGGAAGTTTACTGGATGGGAAAGGCCTCAAATTAACCTACAAATACACACACACACACACACACACACACACACACACACACACACACACACACACACACACACACACACACGCACACAGAGGCGGGTGATGTCAGATTACAACCCCTACCTCACTACTATTACACAATGGAGCTCACCTTCATACTGGCACATGCCACTGGTTCCAACTGGTGTGCAATTGTCTGCAGCAGGACATCACTCTTGCCTTTCAGGGTGTCTCTCTCTCTCTCTCTCTCTCTCTCTCTCTCTCTCTCTCTCTTTCTCTCTATGACTTTCTCTCTCTGTCTGTGTCTCCCGCTCTCTCTCTCTCTCTCTCTCTCCGTCACCATTTGTCTCTCTTTCTCTCTCTCTCCCCTGTCTCTGTCTGTGTATTATTGATATATTTGTATATGTTGCCCATATATATGTATGTGTATCACACTCAACAGATGCAGATATATCACATATGGGCCACCTACAGATAGCTGAGGGTAATCCTGTGTGATGGGGATGGGAAGAGACAGTTAAGCTGTATATTGTTGTCTGTATGCAAAGACATATGCACAATACAGTTGTATAGTCCAATGTGGGTTTAGACATGGCCTCTAATAAGTGTAGGAGCATGCCCAGTATGACCTTCTATAGTAAGAGTGGGAGTCCATTCCGGAGATAGCTGTACTCCGGTCCAGGGTTTTTGTGTACTACAGCCACCCTCTCAATCTCTTAGTGCAAGCAATCTGGACAAAGTCTGTCAAAATGGGGGGGGGACAATAGGCCAAACATAGGGACATATTTCAAATATTGCTCTTATAAACTTAGAAAGTTGCTAGAATAAAAGTGTTTGTTTTAGCATAGATTTTCTGAAGGATATGAGATCTGAAACTGAAATGTATGTCATTATTTACTGACATAAATCCTCAGCTCATCCCGGTGATTTACCAGAAAATACAAATTTTATGAGGAACAGACCAAAAATATGAGCCAAAAATCTGGACATTCTGCGAAAATCTAGATAGTTGAGAGTTATGGTACAGTCAATTGGCTGATGAAGCTGTGTGAACAGTCCAGCACCTCAGTGATATACTGGCTGTGGATCTCCTGATTGTGTGGTATCCTTATTAACTGGAAAGTCATGTCCTGGTGTGGGTACAGAGTGCATTGGACTGAGCAGAGTTTTCCATAATATGTATGGTATATTCTACATAGCACTGTGATTTTCTGGTAGAGTAATGTGGTGAACCGCTGACAGACATTTGTTTATAGGTTCATAGGAGGTTGCTAGGCTATTCACCTTGAGGCTCTTATAACCTTATCAGACAAGCGTGTAGCCTATGTTTAGACATGTCAGCATCCACAGCCCCTGTCCAGCAGGGACACAGGTGGAATCCCATGAGTGTATTTTCTGTTTCCCATCTAGTTATCCAGGGCGAACTTCAAAAGGGCTATCAAGGTACTCTGCTTGACATGGACAGGGAGTATATTCCACAGATGGGCTAGTCTGTGGGACACATATCTGTCATGCCAACAAGTCCTATTGATATCACCACAAAACTATGGGCTAGGCTTGTAAATGCCCTCGGGCAGATAGCCTAGTATGAACCTATGAACCTATGAATCACAGACCGGGTTGATGCTGCGCCTACAGGTTGCTGGAGTAGAGCTTGACTTCCAGATATGCAGCAGTCCCATTAAGGCAGGGTCTGGATTGCTTTGTATGCCAGACAGAGGTCAACTCTGAAGAGTCTGTATGAAACTGAGTAGGGGGACAGTGCTTTTAGCCTATCTGTGTAGGGTAGGTGTTTGAGGCCCTGGATTCTCCAGCTGCTGCATGTGCTTTGTGAGATACATGCCGAAGGGGGAATTGTACTCAATAATTGGCCTTATAAGGGTAGAATACATGGATCTTATGACCTCTTTGTCCCTGGATGAGATACCCTTACTTATGAGGTGGGCTTTCCGTACAATGACAGCAACATGGTGGTCAGAAGTCAGGTTTCTATCAACCTGGGTGGCCAAATCACTCACTATTGATTGTGTACATAGGACATTGTTGATGTGATAATATGTGGGGACATCACACTCCCCAAAGGGGATGAGGATGCATTTTGTGGCATTCTGCTTGAGGCCATGTTTCTGGCAACAGTCATTTGTTTCTGTGAGACCCTCTTGGAGGACATCTACATCACCTGGAGGAATTAATGAGTGTGCCCAGCTTGCAGTCATATGCAAACTTGGTCAGCCATAGGCCACTGGTTTTGGCCTGCACCCCAGAGAAGTATATCTCTTATAATAGAGATCCCAAGACTGATCCCTGGGGTAAGTAGCTTGTTATGGGTCTACTGCTTGAGTTGGCTACCCTTATTATGATTAGGTGGGTTCTATAAGTGAGCCAGTTTGCTACCCATCTGGTAACATATGGATTGATGCCTAGTTGACAGAGTTTATCTACTATAGCCAAGTGGGGAATAGTGTCAAAGACTTTGGCTGAGTCAGGATGGGTGGTGTGCACCGTCTTTCCCTCATCTATTGCTTCAGTGGCTGTCTCAAAGAAGCATACCAGATTTAACAGACATGCCTCCCTTTGACAAGGCCAAACTGTGTGTGGTCAAGTATTTGGAGTTTGCCAATGTCCCTGTTACTGAGGTCCATGATAATCCATTGCATGGCCTTGCAGATCAGGCTAGTTAGACTGATGTGTCTATAATTTCCTGGATTGGTGGACACTCCACCTTTGTGTAAAGGGAGGACAGTGGCTGTCTTCCACTCAGCTGGGACAAAGCCAGTACTCAGGCTTTGGTTGACTAGTGTGCCTAATGGTACTGCAAGTTCATGCTTGAGTTCATCTAGGATGCAGCCTGGGATGTTGTCGGGTCCCATGGAGGCTGTCTTTTTCACCTTTGAGAGGGCAGTGATGACCTCTTCCCTAGAGATAAGGGGTGGGGAGCAGGTACTGGGGATGTCCTGATTTACTGATGGGAGGGACAGAGGGGAGAAGTTTCTGCTAAGTCTGTCAGCCAGTAGATTGGCTATATCTACAGCATTTGTGTATGTGGTGTCCTTGACCACCAGTTCTGAACAGATCTGGGAGCTTCCTTTGAGACTGGTGACATAGATGTGGGCAATTTGGACTCAAAGTTGCCTTTAGAGGATTTCACTGGTGCTCATATTTGCTTGTTCAGGCTAAGGAGAGATTGCTTCCAGTTGGGGACCTGCTCCTTCTTGGTCCTGGAGAGCATTTTTTTTCCTTTTGTTATATACTTTATTTATTGCAGATGTCCACCAGACATGTTTACTCTTCCTTGCAGAGAATGATGTTGTCCTATTAGGTATTCCTGATTCCATGCATCTATATATATGCTGTTATAGTACTTCAGTGTACATTTGGACATTGGTGCCCATTCCTACAGTGGGAGAGGGTGCTGTGCAGCTGTTTATACCATCCCTTAGGTGATTGTAATCAGCTTTGGAGAATTTTTCTATTTATCATAGCTAGAGGGGGTCAGAGGAGATGGTAATATTGAAAGTGACCACTTTTTTGTCGGATCTTGCCAGGGAGGATGATACCATAGAGGCGCTGCAGTGTTTAATCATGTTGGTTACTACCAAGTCCAAGATATGTATCACATCTTATGGGGGGTATCAAGTAGCTGCCTCAAGACATTTGCATTGATAAAATGGGGGAATCTCTGTGCATTTCTGTTCTGACATGAGTAGTTTTTCCAGTCTATGGTTGGGTAATTCAGGTCAGACAGGATCAGGGTAAAGGGTTGAACCTTGATAGATTTGTAGAGATCCAAATAGGTAGAGTGGGCATCCTGAGTCAAATATGTGGGCCTGTAGCTAACTATAATTTGAATAGGGTCTTGTTAATGGTTAACTGCACCTGGAGAGTCTCATGTGCATCAGATTGTTTGACCAGCCTGGAGGTGTGTGTCTGTTTAATATATATTTATACTCTACCTCCTTTGGCTTTGCTGGCCACATTTTGTGGTCTGGCTGTGTGATAGGATGAGTGACCAGGTAAGGATGGGTTGTTCCCCAAAGCTTTGACCCAGGTTTCTGTGACTGCACATATGTCGACATCTTCCAAGGTTAAGAATGCTTGCAATGAGTGCAGTTTCATGTTTAGACTCCTAGCGTTTAGCGGCATGACCTTTAATTTGCATTTTGTTGAGAGGTTTATGTTGGTAGTATTGACCCCATGACTTTCCCTAAAAAAGGCACTATGGGGGAGGAAAGGGCCTTTGCCAGAAGCCTGAAGGCCAAGTGAGACAGATGCAGACCATCTCTAGAGAAGCAATATGGTCTGTCGATCATATGTTCCCACCAGGCTGTCAGGCACTGAATCCCCCTGGGATGACACCAGAAAGTAAGCCAATTGTTAATGTCAATCATTTTCTATTTGTACTGAGGCATCATTCTGGGTGATGGTAGAATACTGCTTAAGCATAGGGTCATACCTGCATCGGACACATATTGAGCAAGCTCAATCATGTGTGTCTTCCTATAGTCCAGGGAGGTATGTCTGAAGTCATTCACACCAACATAGACGAGGACAGAGTCATAACAGTACCAGTTGTGGAGAGACTAGAGTCCATCTGTGATATGGTGGATTCTGGCACCTGACAAACAAGTAACTGTGACTTTCTCCTTATCCAGCCTGGGGAGAGACACATCTGTGTGTCTCACAATGGAGTCTCCTATGAGTAATATGTCGGATTTATGGTAAGCTCATAGTGGTTGTGAGACACTGGTGTGTGGACTATGCATGGTCTATGGTTTGGGGGGTTGTGTAGTTCTCATGGGTTTTTGCCACTGAGGTGTCCTTTATTTGGGTTTGTTGGGTTTGTTTTTGTTGAGAACCTCCACATATGTGGGTGCGTATTGTGTAGTTGTGGGTGATGTTTACTGACTCCATACACTACATTCTCCATTTGTCTGGCCAGTGGTTCCCCTTCCACGTATATGTGTCTCTTTGTCCTTCTGTAGTCCAGTCATAGGCTTTGTCCACAGTTGCTGCTGTTGTGTATTTGTATTTCTGGTGTGAACAGGGTAGAAGTTGTAACATCACACACAGGGTTATGGACTTCATACTTCTGGGTGTACCTGCTTAGCAGGTTGTCCATCATTGCACCCCTACATCTGCTGGGGTCCTCAGACAGTTTGTGTTGCAATGTTATTATAAGGCTACATTGTGGCCCTACCTGTCAAACCATCACAGAGTGACATCTGGACAGGTCCATATATGACAGTCAGACACAGTCCCACACATGAGGACAGGATGTTAATATTGCTCTGCCAAACATAGACAGTTGGGAGATCGGTTTTGTATTAGCTTGCTTTTTCTTATGGTTATGATGTCTGCTTCTCCACTGTCTGCCACTGATTTTTTCACATCAACCTTTATTGTTTTGCAAATAGTTTGGCAGGCAAATGTAATGTTATGACAAGCAGAACAGATATATGAAGCATACTTGTGGTCCTTCTGTAACACCCTGTCATTCCAAGGGTATAGATGGTGCCCAGTGACTTGTCAGTACTGACACAGTAAGGTGGCAGCCATTTATAACCTGGCAATACACTGACTTTCAAGAACCTGTTGTCCTACAAGGCACTGTGTAGGTTACTCCGAACTGTGTGCTGTCCATATGTGTGCCCCCCTGTCCCTGAATTGTCCAGCTTTCCTGCAGTAATGGATATTGACGTCTGGACAGTGTTTACAACTTATACCATAGGTGTAGCTGACATGCAAAATACTTGACACAGAAAATCTTGAAACATGGACCCTGTCAACCACAGTAACTTACCTAGACCACTAAGCCACAACAGCTAAGAGTAAGTGCTGCCTACTTCCTGACAGTATTACCACGCATATACATAGCTCATTGACCCCTGCATATTGTGGACATGCAACAAGTTATCATGTTGATTGGGACAGCCCTGGGAATGTCTGCTCTGCTGCTATTACCCTACAAAATAAATGTTACTGCATTTCTGTGGGAACATGGGTGTGTTGGGAGGAGGGGGGCATACTTCTCAACTGTACACATTTGCACAGACTGTCCAGATGTTTGCTTTCCATTTTGGTTCCATTTAGCATAGTAGTGTGCTTGTCTTGGAAAATACTGGCATATCACTACTAAAGACTGAAGGTTATAAAGTAATGACAGACATTTGAGTTTCAGACTTCTTACCCTTCAGAGACTTAATGCAACTGCAAGACCTGCTGTGATATCACTGTGTAAATTTGTAAGAGGAATATTTCATCATTGTCCCTATTTGTGGGCCTTTGCCACACATTTCTTTATGGCTTTGTACAGCTGACTTGCTGGGAGAGGCTGAGAGGTGTATATGGGACTCCAACATTGACATCCATGCATGTGACCTATGACCCAACAGTTTGTTAGTCCCCGCATATACTGCAGTGAGTTTGGTCACCTAGGGGATTACTGCATATTTTGGGGAAGCCAGTATTGGGCAGACATTTCCTGTTGTCCCAGTTGTCGGCTGCTATCCCAGTAGGCCACCCCATTCCCTTGCATACATGCAGGGATACCATAGATATGCTACCACAACATATAACTCCATTAATTTGTTGTTAAGAAGAGTAACTTACCTTGTACCTGTGGCAGTTGTGAGGACAGTGCTTCAGGGCTGACTCTGTCGATGCATGCAGTACACAGCCTATACATGGTAAGGTACAGGTATTGTGATGTGGCTGGCATCTTTTTTGCTGTGTATGTGAGTCAGAATGAGGTGTCGGTCCATGGGTCCCCAGGGTGGCAGTGTATGTGCTATGCATTGCCTCTTTGCCAAGACCAGAGTGTACTGAGCAAGCCTACTTCTGCCTACAGGGACAGGCTCAGGGGGTTCCTCCTCTGAGTCCCCCTGTGCCTGTGGGGACCTTGGTAATGGGGGAGCTCTGTCCCCCTTCCCTGTGATGTTCCTGCTACAGCTGTATCTGCAGGATCATATTGTGTAGCATGGCGCATACTGTGAACATGTGTGCACATGTGGCTGGAGAGTACTACAGGGCTACACCAGATAGGTCAAGGTAGCAAAACCGTGACTTGAGCAGCCCAAACACACACTCTATGATGTTCCTAGTTTGTGCCTCATTATGGTGTTCTTCAGTGGGTGTGTGTGTATTTCTGATGCGTGTCATTATCCAAGGTTCCAGTGCATAGCCAGCATCCCCCACTAGATGGTCATATGGGATGTCCCCCCGGCAAATGCCTGGTACAGCTGTGGTGCATGCCAGATGTGGCAGTTGTGATAACTGCCAGGGCTGCCAGCACACGCATTGATGGTAATGCCCTGGGCATTGCACATGACCTGGCAGTTGATGGAGTTATCCCCCTTGAGGTTGACGTAGACTCTACCCTCTTCACTGGGTGGTGCTTTGATGTAGACCTGAGTGCAGTCTTTGGCAATCATTACCTCTAGGTCATATGCTACATGGTGGAAGAGACGGATATTGCTGGTCCTCTCCTCAGGGGTGCTGGGGAAATAAATGTGCTCACTGGTATGTCTTAGCATGACATCCAGGAACTGGTGGAGTACCCTGCATGCGGATGCCTGTGAGACCCCCATGATGCCCCCAGTAGGTCTTTGGAAAGTACCTGTAGTTAGTATTCTTAAAGCTACACATACCTTTGTTTTCATTGGGATGGGTTCCCCTCTGTTTACTCTGGGTTTGAGGTGAGGGCAGCAGAGCTCTGTGAGTTGCTGTAGTATGTTCCTGTCCACCCTGTAGCACTCTACTCTGTCCAGCTCATGTGGCCCCTGAAAGATTACCATGGTCTGAACACTCTTCTCTTCCTTAGTCTGGGCCAGTTGTCAGCATCATCCTCCTCACCACCCTCAGTCTGTTGCATGTAGAGATGTAGCAAAGCAGCAACAGCCCTTATCATTTTGTCAGTTAAAATTCCCAAGTGTGTACTTCAATGGTGCAGAGTATGTGGGAAAAATCAGATGAAGGGTGTTTGCATACTTTATACTGGTGTGCTGCAGATGCAGCTTGTGTGATTGGCTGACTGTGATACATTCCACCTGCTAGCTGTATTATTGAGGGGTTTGAATGGGCCAGTGTGAGTGCCAGAGTGATTATTAGTAATTTATAGTTGATCGCCTTTTGTAAAGGTGTTTCTGTTTATTCTATTTTTTTTTCTATTTCCTGTAAACCCACTGCTTGTGTAAATACTTCTAAGAAGATCTGACCCTGCCCTGTACACAAGCATGCTTAGCTTTTCTGCAACCAGCTAAGCACAGCTTAGCAGCCTCAGACACCCCCCATGCTTAGCTGTGTTTAGCTGAGTGCAAACAGAAGCCACTGAGCTCCAATGTGTTTACACAAATCATGACACATCCCCTTTACATGTCAACTGCCGCTATTGCCTACACTACCACATTATAGCCCTTACACAGTTAGGTATCTGCGGACATGGTGGCCCATTTTGCTATTCAATAAATTTAGCTCATTTACATACACCTAATTGCATATACCCTAGTTACTCCACTACACCAGAGCCTATATCCTTAGCAACCACTGTTACCTGCCATTGTTATTAGTCTGCATGCTGGCCAGTATAATGGTAAATGTCATTTTAACTTTCATATTGCCTTTTTACTATTTTAATTTTATTTTTTGCAAGATCATATGTTTGTGCACCGCTACACTTTGCTTAAACATCTCATATGTGTTAAATAATTTATTTTGCACATTTTGCAGCAGTTTTACATGCCAATGGCCATAGTTTTGGCCACTGGCATGCCTAATGCACCTAATACATGCTTTACTTTTAGCTGTCATGACCGTTGTTTTTTTTTTGCAGTCTGGTACACAGTTACTGTCCACATACATTTCTCCTGCAGACATGGCTCCTACACGGATGCCTGTCTGCTTCCTGGATTGGTAAATCACCTCATTTGCATGGTTTTCACCAGCAAATGAGGTGATTTACATTCCGTGTCCATGTCAGCATAGTGCTGGGTGACTCAGGCACACTCCCAGCCTTGCTTCCTGGATTGGTCCACCTTCAATCTCTGTGTTCGAGCCACACCACTATGCTTACACAGAGATTAGCTCCATCTAAGCATTATTGAATTACCCCCTAGTTTTCTTTGGTTTTGTGGAAATCATTGAAGGATCACATTGTCGAATGGCATTTCATCGGGAATGTCAGTCATCTAACTCCCCACACACCCTGCTAATTATATATACCAACTTCGAGATCACACTACAGTGGAGAAAGGGCAAACTTCCTAATCCCTACCATAATACGAGCTCAGTCAGAAAAGTCTGATAAAATGCCATTCAAAATGCCGTTCGATGATGTAATCTTTCGATTAAATAATAAGGACCCATTTCAGTGTATGCATATTGTAATGATCCTATCTTCTAGCTCTTCATCTTGTACTAAGATTGGCCTTTGCATAACAGAACTTTTTTCTACAAAGTTATCTGCTTTCACCACTGCTGTTGGCATTGGCCATTCCCTGATCCACTGCCTCATCTTTATACATAATATATTAAATAAATTCACCTGCTGTAGATGTATTCTTGTAAAGTGGTGCTTTATGTTAATGATATGCTGCCTTTTATGAGTGAGCCAGATGCATCAGTCCTATAGGTTGTATTCTCATTAAACACTGACTTTTTATCAGGTTATACACTCAATGCACATAAGACTGTTGTCTTAAAAGATAGTCATACCTGATTGGAGCCCATTGCTACAATATTCCCAATCTCATGGGATATGACTTATATATTTTGTTTAGGAATTCAACTGGGATGATGAATCTCAAACTAGGCTTGCCAGCTATGAATACTTCACCCAGCTCACTGAATCTATCTTGCAGCAATGGCTTGTTTATTATAATTCATTTTTTAACAGTAAGGAGCTGTCATGAAGATAAGAGTCTTTCCAAAAATTGATCTTGCTCACACTCTGCTGACTTTCTAGATCTCTTCTTCAAAAACTTTTTAAATAGTAATGAACTGCCTGTATACCTTTCAATTGTCTAGGCGTTTGCATAATGTCCAAATATATTTTGTGTGCTCTTCATACAATTTGTGGTTTTCTGACAAATCATTGATGACTGAAATCACTAAGTAACGGCAGACATTTGAGTTTCAGAATTCATATCCTTTGCAAAATGCATATTAATACAAAACTTTTTATTCTAATAAGTTTATATGTTTATAAGAACACTATTTAAAATGTGTCCCTATTTTTGGCCTTTGTTCCCCAATCATTTTTGGCTTTGCCCAGATTTCCTGTGCTAAGAATTTGAGAGGTATGACTGCCAGCATCTTCTGAAAACAAGGTTTCAATTAACTTACCACTGTAGTACTGTAGTTCTCATCATAGGTGGAAGGATGTGCTTGTTCTCCTAGTTCATGGTTTTGGGTACTAAGTCTAAGACTCAAAACTCATTTTCTTATTAATTCTAACTATCACGTGGGCTGGAAAGATGTTCACTTAGCAGTTTTCCTGTGATGATGAATCTCTTGCCTCCCTCAATGTGCTGGTAAATTAAGTACAGAATGTAAACACCCACTGTCACATTCTCCTCCTATTAAGCAGTGGTGATTACTTCAATATACTATCACATCCTCCTCCTATTAAGCAGTGGTGATTACTTCAATATACTATCACATCCTCCTCCTCCTATTAAGCAGCGGTGATAATGTCAATATACTATCACATCCTCCTCCTGTTAAGCAGTGGTGATTACTTCATATACTGTCATATCCTCCTCCTATTAAGCAGAGGTGATTACTTCAATATACTATCACATCCTCCTCCTATTAAGCAGTGGTGATTACTTCAATATATTGCCAGAGCTTTCTCTTATTAAGCAGTGGTGATTTCTTCAGTATACTGTCACATCCTCATCCTATTAAGCAGTGGTGATTACTTCATATACTGTCATATCCTCCTCCTATTAAGCAGTGGTGATTACTTCAATATACTATCACATCCTCCTCCTATTAAGCAGTGGTGATTACTTCAATATACTATCACATCCTCCTCCTATTAAGCAGTGGTGATTACTTCAATATATTGCCAGAGCTTTCACCTATTAAACAGTGATGATTTCTTCAGTATACTGTCACATCCTCCTCCTATTAAGCAGTGGTGATTACTTCATATACTGTCATATCCTCCTCCTATTAAGCAGTGGTGATTACTTCAATATACTATCACATCCTCCTCCTATTAAGCAGTGGTGATTACTTCAATATACTATCACATCCTCCTCCTATTAAGCAGTGGTGATTACATCAATATATTGCCAGAGCTTTCTCCTATTAAGCAGTGGTAATTACTTCATATACTGTCATATCCTCCTCCTATTAAGCAGTGGTGATTACTTCAGTATACTATCACATCCTCCTCCTCCTATTAAGCAGTGGTGATAACTTCAATATACTATCACATCCTCCTCCTATTAAGCAGTGGTGATTACTTCAGTATACTGTCACATCCTCCTCCTCCTATTAAGCAGTGGTGATAACGTCAATATACTATCACATCCTCCTCCTATTAAGCAGTGGTGATTACTTCATATACTGTCATATCATCCTCCTGTTAAGCAGTGGTGATTAATTCAGTATACTATCACATCCTCCTCCTATTAAGCAGTGGTGATAACTTTAATATACTATCACATCCTCCTCCTATTAAGCAGTGGTGATTACTTCATATACTGTCATATCCTCCTCCTATTAAGCAGTGGAGATTACTTCAATATACTATCACATCCTCCTCCTATTAAGCAGTGGTGATTACTTCAGTATACTATCACATCCTCCTCCTATTAAGCAGTGGTGATTACTTCAATATATTGCCAGAGCTTTCTCCTATTAAGCAGTGGTGATTTCTTCCGTATACTGTCAGATCCTAAAAAACATAAAAGTATTCTGGCACCACGATGACTAAAGATACCAGTGACTGTATATATTTATTGAATAAACTGTGTAAGTAAAAGATTTCACCTTACAAGGCTTCTTCAGGCAAATGACCAAAAAACTATACTGCAGCATTTAAGCAGTAAAGACCATTAAAACAATTAAAACATGTGACATAAAAAAAATCTAGCATTTAAAGTGACAGTCATCTAATTTTATTTCTTAAATCTTTTAAAATTGGTTTCACTATAAAACGTTTCACTAAGTCCTGAGGGGATATGTGCTCTAAAGTGAGCTATTCATCTGTTTTTTTTTTTTTTTGTTTTTCTGTTTCATTCAATAAATCACCACCTCTAATATTCTTATTAATAGTTTGCAATATTAAAAACTTAAAAGAGTGTGTGCTATGTTCTTTTTAAAGTGTTTATGTAAGACATTAGTATCTATGCCCCTGCGTGTTTCAGATAGATGACAAGCATTACATTTATATGTTCCTACTTTAGTACTAATAAGTTTATTGACATAGTTTTCTTGCTCTTTGTAACATAATGCATTTTCAAGTTGTTGGAGCATTTGTATGCAAAAGAAAGATGTTCTGTCATAATATTCCTGAAATATGGTATGTGTTGGACCATAAACCAATGTTTCTGAAAAATTTTACTTTACTTGTATTCCTATCATAGGTTAAAATACCCCTGAGTTTTGAATGATACTCAGTTTTGGCTTTATCTATAGTAGTGTTATTTCCAAGTGACACATACCCTTTCTGTAGTGACATTATTTTTCCTAGTTAACATTTCCATTTCTGCGAATATCAGTTTTGCTGTATTATTTCTATTAAAATGTATTTCTTTCTCCATCTGTGTACTATCAGTCTTATTATACCCTCTTTGTGTGAAATATTTGACTAGATTATCTGCAGGTAACTGCACATTCATAATTTCATCTTTAGTGTTCAGTCTAGCTGTACACAGCATACGGTTCTTAACTATATTCTTAAAAAATATGAGATGGGTGCATACTGGTTTTATAGAGATAATTATGCTTTTTCATTTCCTTTTTATGCAGTGAGTTTCAATGTTTCCTATAACTGTCTTTATAAGTTTTATATCTAAAAAAAGAATTTCTGAAAAGTGAATTACAACTTTAAATCTAAGAAAATCTGTGGATGTATTTACATATAGAATAAATTCTTCAATCTGTAACAAAGGATTATTCCAAATAAGAAAAAAGCCATACACAAAACATTTATAATAAACAACATTATCAAAATACTTATTGTTAGTTGAAAGAATAAATTCTAATTCCCACTTATTCATAACAATATTTGCGTAACTGTTTGCCATTGAAGTGCCCATCACTACTCCATTCAGTTATTTACAGAAATTGTCATGAAATAAAAACACACTGTTACACAGAACAATTTTAATTAGATTACATAAAGTATTAATATCGGATGCTGTATATATTGAATGTGAGGTTATGAACTCACAAACATATTCAATGCCCAGCTCATTGGGTATAGAGGTAAATAATACATCTTACATCCAAGGTAATAAAATACACATCGACAATGTTTTTATTATTTGCCCATTCATAAAGTTGTTCTAAGAACTGTGTAGTGTATTTAATAATTGTGGGAGATTGGCTTAAAACAGGTTTTAACATGTTTTCAATACATTTGGAAATAGGTTCAGTAATCCAGCCATTAGCAGAAACTATCTGTCTTAGCAGCAGTTCTGAAATAGATTTGTGCAGCTTTTATATACCGTATAATATAGGTGTTTTTGGACTGGGGACATGCATATATTGAAAAGTGTCAGTAGTTTATTCACCATTTAAATGCATGTCATAAATAAGTATATTCACATTTCTAATAATGTTATTAACCTCTTTTTTATCTATAGCTGCATGTTCATTTGTACTTAATATTTCATACATTCTGGAGTTATAATAATCAGTGTCCAAAACAATAACCCCACCACCTTTATCTGCTACTTTTAATAACTATGTCAGTATTCAGAGTTAAAGTTCTAATAGCATTTTGCTGTTCAGGGGCTAAGTTATAAAACTTATGCTTATAAGCACCCATTAAACTATTATACAAATCATTCTCACCTGCCTTTTCATATGCAGAAATAAAAGGGTTGCTAACTGGAATAAACGTACTTGTTCTTTTGTTACTTATTTCAGTATATGAGGTCTATATTAGAAGAGAGAAGCAACTTAAGAGCGAACACTCTTTCGTCAACACGTAAAACCCAAAGTCTGAAAAGAGCAAAGTTACGGAACAGCAATTTTTATGCCCAGAGAAAAAAAAATCAGTGTTCCAAAAAAAAAAAACATTTTTAAAGACAAAATAAACTGGGGGGCTTTGCCCCCCCACACACCTCCCCTACATAAATATACCAACTCTGAGATCGCACCACAGTGGAGAAAACAGCAAAGTCCTGAGAACAGCAAGGTGATTTTTTTCCTTGAGAAAAAAATCGCTGTTCTGTAACTTCGCTGTTTTCAGACTTTGGCTTTACGTGTCGACGAAATAGCATTCGCTCTTAAGTCACTTCACTCTTCTAATATAGACACTAGTATATGAATCACTGAAACCAAACAGCACTTTATGATTTAAGTTCCTAACACATATTTTAAATTCAGATATAATGTCTGGAATGTATCTTGATTAGGCAGGAATAAAAGTTAAACCCTTATTCAGTAGTGCAAGCCCATTTTCACTGAGTTTATATTTGATAAGTTAAAAGCAGTACAATTTATTTCTTCATTTGGCTCTATGTTTGTGGCCTCTGTTGTAACTGCCTGTTTCTGCTGTGACCTCAATTTTAGTTTCTCCCCCCCCCCCACTGGCATTTTGTATGACTCCTTCATTAATGTTGGAAAGTCCAATGGGTCGAGTGCAAATACTATTTCAGAGGTGCTGGGGTGTTCTTCTTTTCCCCATGGTTGTACAAACATGGAGTTATTATACTCATTTAAAGGGGTATGGGCAGAAAAAAAATCCCACATGGAAGGAGCAGTGAGGGGGGCTTATCCTGCAAAAAGCAGTGCTTCAAATTATATTTTTAGGAATAGTTGCTAAACTATTTCCGATTAATCAGTTTATTTTTGGGAGATTTTCCATCAACTGTTAGTAGTAGAACTGAAACCAGCCAACTAACTAAATAACTAACTAAAGAAAGAAAGAAATGTATACAAATAAAGTGAGACAAGGCTTCTACAGAAAGTATACCTACTGATAGTGTTCTCCATTGCTACTTCACTGCCATTTCTGGTAGACATTAATAATGCCATCAGTAATGTATATGACTTATCACTTAAACAAATGGTATAATCACACACAGAGGAAGAAAGAGAGCAGAGGCTTCAACAGATATGCTGATGACAGTTGAGATTTTTACAGCTGTAATACTGGCCTTCTTAAAACATAAATGTATGTACTGTACTTAGAATAAAAGACACAAAGTTATAAAACCTGTGTTTGTTATGTGAATTGCAAAGGTAAAGGCCAAAAGTGAAAACATCCAAAAGACGCACTGTGCAGTATTCATTCATAAAATAAAATATCACAAAGTAAAAACTAGTGGTGTTTCTATCCAATATATAAAAAAGTATAATTCAGTAGCAGAAGCACCTTGGATTGTTAAAACAAAGTACATGGATGTATCAGGTACTGCCACAATTATTCTATATGTACACACACAGACACGTGCATGCGCGTGCGCACACACACACACACACACACACACACACACACACACACACACATACACACACACGCGTGTGCATGCACACATGCTCACACATACATGGAAAAGAAAACATATCCTTTATATTATCTGATAATCTCTGTTATGTATATAGTCACCAACAAACCATATTACCTCTAGCAGTCATTTCAAGTACATTGCATCCAGGCAATTTCAGTTAATTTCTTAAGGATACTGCCTTTTAATTTTGTTTATTATTTTATTTTATTAATTTACTGAATGGGTGAGTGATTAAGTAATATTTAGTTAAACTCATCTCACTAAATACTTACATTTTATTCTTTTACTCGTTAATTGACTGAGATGACCTTTTGAACGACCACCTTTAAACATGAGCATTCTTGAAACAGTGCTTGCTGTGCAGTGCACACCTTTACTTTTGTGTTAATTAGTTAGCATTAACAACAGCCTTAGCAGCAGGTTCATGCATTGCCGGATATCACTAATCTTACACAGTCATAGCACTGCATTCCCTGAATCATAATTAAAAGACACCCACCCCTAATATTTTAATCCAGTGATAAAACACTTGGGTTAGGAAGATATTTTACTTCATTTTGGAAACTTTATCAACTCAGGAATATTAAAAGGATGACCATACAGACCCTAAAAGGGAATTTCATTAACAAAAATACATCCTGTCAAACTTCAGAGTTTAACAGACAGTGTTGATGCTAGGAAATGTTTGCGAATCAGTTACTGATACCTCTCTTTCCACAACTTTATATTGTCCCATATACATTTAGTGGAAGGAGCTTTGATTGTTATAAATTGTCCAGAAAGAATGGAACCAAATGGATATTACAGCAATTTTGTTTACCAGGCAATCTGCATATTGTGAGAAGGAAAAATAAAATATTTTTAAGCATGCTCATGAGTTAACCGTGTTATCTAACCAAAATATATTGGGCCCAAAATGCATATTTTAGCATTAGCCTTTAAAAATACATTACTGTATCATACTGGCTTTATATATATTTATATTGAGTCGATACACTAAAGCAAAACTGGTATTAATTTTCTAGGCACACCTAAGGAAAACCATTCAAATATAGCGTCAAGTCACAAGGAAACCAGTGCCATTATACTACTAGTTAAACAAGATGTTACAGTATCATTACACACATGATATGGCTAGCCTTTGGGATTTGTCAATGTCTGTCCTGAAAAAATAGACATGAATATCTTCAAACAACAAACTTGAAATAAGGACTGAAAAAATAGCATGATAAAATATAGAATAATAGGGAAATGGCCTCACAGCCCTCTAACCCACATCCCTGAGGAAAGCACTGTGAGTGACAGCATAAATGATAAAGCTGTCATTCATCAATGCAATCTCTCACCTGAAAAGTACCTTTTCTGTGGTTTGCAGCGCATTGTCCTATCAGTTCTCGTTACTCTCTCTCACTTGTTATATGCATTATATTCGGCTATTACTAGGCCACCTAGTACCTCCTAGGAATTAGCTAACATGAAAGATAACACTTTTTGTACTATCTCTCTCTCTCTCTACATATATATATATATATATATATATATATAGAGAGAGAGAGAGCGAGAGAGAGCACTGATTTATGTATTTCATTTCTGAGTTACTTATTTTTTGAGTGCAGTTTCATATGTGCAGTGCACGCAGCAAGATAAGAAATCCTGGGGGTACTGCAGAAACCAGTTAATGTTTCTCCTTCGTTTCCTTAGTGTTTTTGTCTGTTCCTAGTGAATTGCACAACCTACCTCATTCATTGAGCTTGTCCATAATGATCCATTTCACACAATATCCCTTCTCATCACTGAAAAGGTGTTTTTTCATGTACATACACCTGGCTAGCGTAATTTTGTTTCCCACAAACAGGACCTTGTCAGCCACTGAATTCAACTTATACACCTTTCAGATTAGTTGGGGAGCAGTGCCTAAACAAAACTATAACAAAGACGTCAATGGCAGATTGGTAACATCCATCATCAATGTCATTAAAGGAAGGCCTTGTTAATTTTCCTGTTTCATGATCCAGCAGTGAGTTGACCAATGGTATGAAGTAACATAATGTTAGTGATGTCAGCTGCTTCTTCTGTGATGCACCAAACTTGTGATTATGTGTAGCCTTTACTAGAGGTGATTATTTATGATATCTAGGACATTTCTGACACAGATAACGAGTACACCAGCTTCTAGACATACAGCTTTTTCAACCCTTAACCACTTCTCAGGAAATCTGAGTATGAAGCTGAACTTGGCAGTTTAAGACATAAATGCAAATATTTTGCCAATGGAGTAACACAAAATCCATCATATTTAAAGTAGGATTACATACATTTCTGTTGCTAAGTTAAGAAAACTGCCACTTTCAAACGTAGCCCACATATTGCTAGCTTAGAAGTTAATACTTCGTTATTCATTTCTTATATTTTTATGTGGAATTTGTGTAGTTGTTAGGGATACAAGGCAATGCTTTGACAAACAACTTATGTGCTGGCTAACATAATATATATGTCCCATGTTACAGCTTGATCTATCTTTTTAAAAATGTTCAAGTTGCACCTTAGAATAACTGATGTGTGGCACATGATGTATTGTAACACTTCTAGCAATATTTCAGTAATATCACACATGGCTTTGGTCCAGGAGAAATTCCATTTATAACATATAAATAAACAAGGATGTATCTCTGATAGCTATGTGCTAACATTTATTAAATGCATTCATTCTTTTGGATGCATGCCATTTGTATATCAATTTGGGTAGCCTTGGAAGCTAAACACTTTAATAAGTCAGTATCCAGTTGAAGTTATGAAGGCTGTTAATATTCAAGGGCATGCCTTTTATGTTAAAGAACTTCTCTTACTATTAGCTTTTCAGGTCATCATGTAAGCAATAGTTTAGGTTCATAGGTTCATAGGTAGGTACTAGGCTATCTGCCCAAAGGCATTTATAAGCCTAGCCAGAATGTGTTGGCTTTCGCCGTCCTCTTAGATTAGGTCCCTGTGCCTCTGTCCAGCAGAGCCACTGAAGTGATCCCCGTGGTAAGGTTTCTGTTTCCCATCCACTCGTCAAGGTTTCTCTTGAAGAGTGTTAGCAAGGAGCTCTGCCTAATGTAGATTGGAATCTTGTTCCAAAGCATAGGAAGTCTCTGGGACAGGAATCTATCCCTCCAGCACGTCCTATTTATTGTTGTAGGGAGGTTTAGATCCTTAGAGCGTGTGGCTCGAGGGGATAAGGTTTTCTTTAGGTGGAGCATGTCCATCAATTCTGGGTTGGACATGGCCTTGTATGTCAAGCAGAGATCACCTCTGAGTAGGCAGTATGCAACCAAGTACAGCATCTGTTTGAGACCAGTGATCCTCTTGGTGAGGTACTTCTGTGGTCTTTCCAGCTGGTTGCAGGTGTCTTGTAAGGTACATCCCAAATGGGGCGTTGTACTCTATGATGAATCTGATGAGTGATGAGTAGAGGGGCATAATGACCTCTTTTGATCTGGATGCAAACCCTTTTGTGATTAGGTGGGCCACGTAGAAGGATTTTCTAACCACTTTGGCAATGTGATTATCAAAGGAGAGATTACTATCTACTTGGGTCACCAGATCCCTTATTATGTCTTCTGTATTTAGGGGACTACCACCTATGTGGTAGTTTGTGGGATGACTATGCACTTTTTGGCATTTAGCTTGAGGCCATGATTTTGACACCAGGTATCCATCTCAGTGAGACCCTTTAGGAGGATGTCTGTGTCAGCTGGAGAGTCAATTATAGTCCCTAGCTTGCACCTGTTTGTGAACTTGGTCAGCCATAGTCCTGCTGTGCTTGCCTGTACCTCTGAGAAGTATATGCCGAACAGGAGGGGTCCTAGGACTGAGCCCTGGGGAATGCCACTTGTAACCAGTTTAGAGTCGGACCTAGCTCCCACAACTCTCACCATGTGGGTTCTGTCCATGAGCCAGTTGGCAACCCATCTTGTGATGTAGGGGTTTATGTTCAGGCTGGTGAGCTTGTCTATAATACCAGAATGGGGAATGGTGTTTAAGGCCTTTGTGAGGTCTAGGTAGGCTGTGTGTACCACCTTTCTCTCATCTATAGTCTTGGTAACTGCTCAAAGAAGTCCACCAGGTTTAGGAGGCATGATCTGCCCTTAACAAAGCTAAAAAGGGTAGGGTTCAGTGTTTGGAGGTTCCCGATGTCTCTGTTAATGAGTTCCATGATGATGCGCTCCATAGCCTTGCAGATCAAGCTAGTCAGGCTTATAGGGCAATAGTTCCTGGGGTCTGTTGTGGCTCCACCTCCACTGTTGCAGAGCGGAATAACCACTGCTGTGCACCACTCTATGGGTACGTAGCCTGTGGAGAGGCTGAGTTTGAACAGTGTGTTTAGGTGAGGGGTTAGTTCATCTTTGAGCTGCATAGAATGCAGCCTGGGACACCATCCGGTCCCATTGATGCTGTATTTTTCGCTTTGGAGAGGGCTGTTGTAACCTGAGTGTCTGTGATTTCAGGGGCTCTACATTCTTCTGGTATGGTTATGGGCCCTTTTGGGGGTGAGAGGGGGTGAAGTTTGTGCTGAACCTGTCTGCCAGGATGTTGGCGATATCAGTCGGTTCAGTGTATTTTGTGCCATTCTGCACTAACTCCGAGCAGATATGAGCATTGCCACTTAAATTCTTGACCTAGCTAAAGAATGTCTTGTGGTTATCTTTGGAGTCCTTGGCAATTTTTATTTTGAAGCTCGCCTTGGACGATTTTATGAGGGATCATAGTTTCTTGCTGATACTGATCAGGGATTCTTCCCTTCTTGGGATTTTACTCTTTTCTGTACTAGTTTCCTCCTTCTATTGTATAGCTTGTTTATGGCAGCAGTCCACCAGACTGGTTTCCTTTTCTTGGAGGAGTGAGTCTTGGTTTTGCTTGGGATAGCACAATCCATGCATTCTTGTAGGTGCCTGTAGAATGCATTAGTAAAGGATTTTGCAGCTTGGACAGCGTTATCCATTAGCATGGGGGCTCTGAAACTTTCCACCTCAGTCTTAAGTAACGTGGAGTTTGCTTTTGAAAAGTTTTTCACAGTGGTTTCCTTGTCTGGGGGTGGGAGCGGAATGTGGATATCCAAAGTGATTTGTTTATGGTCAGATCTAACCACTGAGGGTTTAAGAATTTAAGATATTTTTCTACTGTTATATTAATAACCATCATTAACTGTCTTTCTGTGTCTGTTTTGATAATGTTTGGATTGTTTCCATCATGACTGCAGACAGTCATTCCCCTCTACACATAAGTGCAAAGTGCACACACACACACACACACACACACACACACACACACACACACACACACACACACACACACACACATACAATGTATGTGTAAACACACATACATACACATATGCACAGATAGGTTAAAACATACACACACAAACACACACACACACACACACACACACACACACACACACACACACACACACACACACACACACACATGCATGCACACAAACTGCATAGTAGATTTGTTCTTCTCCATACTGCCTTCTTTTCTGCTAGAATAAAAAAAGTGTTTGTTTTTATTATTGTTATTTATTGCCAAAGTATTTCTTTTTTAAAAATATTTTTTTCTATATCATTTCTGTAATGACAGCTTCAGTAAAACATTTTTATTGCAGATTTTATACCTGTTTAAATGACCACCTTTCATGGTGACTACAGAAAATGTTGTATCATTAAGATTTCATGGATTCTGCTTGTTTTTTATTTACTTATCACTTGATAGTCAGGCAGGTGTAATAATGTATGAAAATGTATCATGACCGCAATGCAAGACACAGATAATTAACACCAGTATTGCCCAATTAGGTTGCATGCCACACTAAAATAGTCACGCTTATCCATACAATTCTGAATTATAAATGCATTCCCAAATACCATAACATACAAAGTCAAATAGAACAGCACCGTGTATTTTAAATTGCATTGATTTTGCCATTTATGTTAAATTTGTAAAGTTTCCTTATAACTGTTTTTTATTTTGTTTGAATGTGTTGCCTGTGCATAATATTTTTTTAAGTTATTCATGAATAAGAAACACTGCCAGAAGTTTTACAGATGCAGTGACTTTTTCATGTGTACTCAGGGAATATAATTAATTTAGCAATAATTTACAAAATGGATATATTTAATTATTTGCATTTTTTTAAACAAATCTGCATTATGTTTTGGTTTTCTTGAGTATTGTTGGTATTCTTATAAAAACTCACTAAAGCAGACAACTGACAAGAATATGTTAACAACATTCAAAAGAAGGAAAAGATAGAAAATCATAAAATAAAGTTGACTATCTCTGCATAAAGTCTTAACTAAGACTATGCTTAACACAGCTCTATCAAGAGAAATGTTTTTAAAATCATCCCTCAGGGGCTTTAGCATATTTATCTCAATAAAGCATATTCCTAGCAGGATGCCCCATCCACCCTGAAAAAAAAAAACATCCATTCAAGGGACTTAGTCCCACAGCATTAATTTCATCACCTTTTAGTAATTGCTACCTAAATAATTCAGTTATACCACTTCTGTACATGCAGGGGTCATGTGTGTGTGTGTGTGTGTGTGTGTGTGTGTGTGTGTGTGTGTGTGTGTGTGTGTGTGTGTGTGTGTGTGTGTGTGTGGTGGCATTAAGAATTCTGTATAGAATGTATTTTTCATAAGCTTATATATAAAAATTGAATAGGCTTTTAAGAGGAGTTCTTATATGGTTGCATAAAAGCCTACAAGATACAATTATGAAATGCACACCTGGGCTCAGTTTTAAGATATATGATAGAAGTACTAGAAATAATAGCGTATTCATAGATGTTGAAAGGATGTGAGATGGATAGATAGGAATCTAAAAAAGCATGTGCCCATGCAGCTTAATAAAATACCACTTGCAAACTAAAAAAGTTCACATAGTGAAACAATAGATGTAAAAAGAAAAACACCATTAATCCACCATTAAATACAACCATACAAGATATTGTGAAAAAAATCTTTATGAATTAAATAAATCCAAGAACTCACTATATTGGAACTTAAGTAGGGAAGAAAAGGAAATTTTTAAATCTTTGTGAAATAATTAAATCAGGGCAATAAAACCTGACAAAGTTGGGGAAACAGTATTAGTGGACAGGATCGATTATGTTAGTAAAATCTTTAATGTCTTGCATGAACATGAGCAAATATATTACAGTGTCCAAAAATGAAATTTATATAGCTTTTAGAAAAACTGATTTATGTTTAGAGGATTCTCTTATGTAGGGGATTATATCTTTGGACATTTACAATTTTTTATTCCAGAAAAACCCACTGATAACAGCCTTGTTTGGAATTCCAAAAGTCCACAACATTTACTTAGACCCATCGCCCTACAGATTGATTGTAATATAACAGGGTTCAAAAACATACCCTTTAGCTGTATGTGTTGATCAGACCCTTAAGAATCCCTTAAATATATCCTCCACATTTTGAAGTGCTCACAGGACTTTTTAACGAAAATAAAACTATGTTTCTGTAGTGAGGAAAACAGTTTTTCAGCAATTGATGTAGTAGATTTCTTTATGAGTATACCTCATGAAATAGGGATAGAGTTCTGCTGTTCTGTATTACTTGCACTTACTGAACCTCATTATGATGTAATTACGTTTTTATTAGATGTTAAGGAGTTAATCAGAGGTGCCGGAAACTGTTGAAGACTGGAGGGGCAGAGGGTGACAGGGGCACTTAGTGATCTAAAAAGGGCAATTTTTTAAAACTATTTACTACCACAACATAGGTTCACTTGGAGGACATTTTAAGCTTGGCCAATTTCCATTTTGGTGCTTAAATTAACATTTTCTGATTGGTCTTACCTATCCCATGGCTAATAATTGTATATTAGCCCTCGTGAGAATAAATGTAATCACACTATAGATAATTTGAGAGGACCCATGTAAGGGATGCAGCATTTAGGAACTGCCTCTATCCATTAGTGGCATGAGGGGCAATCCTGGAGTACATTTTCAAGGACAGGGATGAGCTTTATTTTACTTGAATGGATAATCTGTTCTGGATATATATCCATCTCTCCACAACATTCAGTTTAGATACCTGGACTGAGTATTTCTTATCCCATTTCACTTGCTGATGTTCAGTAGGTTCATCTGTATTAGGTCGGAGAATGCATTGTATGCCAGACACATCACCTCTAAGCACTCTGTAGGATACTGAGTATAGTGACAAATCTTTGAGGTGGTCCATGCAAGACCTATTGTTTAGGACTTGTATCCTTTCAGTAAGGTATCTCTGTGGGCATTCTAATTGTTGCATGGGTCTGGACAGATACATGCCAAAGTAGGCATTATACAAAATGATTGATCTAATGAGGGCTTTGTAAAGGGGGACAATAACATCTCTAGATCTAGTCGCAATCAATTTATTTATAAGCTGTGCACTATAGACATACTTTCTTATATCTCGGGGCACATGTTGGTCAAAAGTTAGGTCATTGTACACACAAGTTCCCAAATGCCAAACAACTGGGTCAATTCTCAGGGGGCATTGCCAATTTGGCAGTTCCCTAGAGTAGATGACTTCCCAAAGGATACGATAATATATTTCTTGGAGTTTAGTTTCAATTCATGATTTTGGCACCAGTTATTGTTTGGGACAAACCTTCTTGCATGATGGTTAAGTCATTTGGGGATTCAATAACTGCTCCTAGCTTGCAGTCATCTCAGACTTAGTCACACAAAGCCCTTTGGTATTTCCTTTTACTTTTGAGATGTAATTACCAAACAGAAAAAGTCTCAGCACCAAACCCTGGTGAACACCATTGGTGACTGGTCTCTTCCCCTATTTTGATCTCCTGCATCCTGTGAGCAAGCATACATGTATAAGTTCGTTGATTCACCTTCCTGATTGTATTAACCTGATTGTACTAAATTATATTGCTTGTATAATACAGCACCACTTGTTAGAATGCATTTTAAATTTGTAGTTTGGAACAGTCTTCTAGTAAGCAATGAAACAAAATGTATGAACCAATAATGACAAAACTACCCATTTCAGAAAATTTCAACCATAAATGACCACTCAAATTTCTGTCATTACAATCCAACAGTATCAGTAAATATGCAATATCTGCAAAAGTAACTCATCTAAATAATTCCACATTAAAGGGATCTGTAACTAATGAAGAGGTTGCTGCTAGCAAACAACTTTATATTTCATTGTTTCATATACAAATAAAGTACCTCTTGCCTTCGAAGAACAAATTGCCTATGCTACATTAAAAAATAATAAGCTAGTAGTTTTGCAATGGGGAATGGATGGCAAACTGATAACAGGTTCATAGTTACTAGGTAACTCCTCCAAAGGAGGACATTCATAGGACTGCAGCATCCACTCCCATTGAAGTACAGCACAGTACAGTATCAGCAATCCATCTGCATACTGTGGGAGTAGTACCCACAGCTTTCTGCATCAAAAGCAAGTACACTACCTGTTGTGCTACTAACAATGCAAATGACTTAGTATACGTAGCACTAAATGTCTCTTCCCCTGAAGCTCTCAGCTCCTTGTAAAATCCACCTGACGATCAACTAAATCTCTCAACTTCACAGCACAAGAAATCTGGAAAAAGCCAAAATGTATTTGGGGGCAAATGCCCAAAAGCAGGAACATATTTTAAATACTGCTTGTATAATCTTGGAAAGTTGCTAAAATAAAGTGTTTTGTGTTACCATGTGTTTCCTGAAAGCAAGGAAGACTGAAACTTAAAGAGCTATCATTATTTAGCCAATTCAGTTCTCTCTTATTTGCCAGAAAAACACAAATTTTAAGAGGAACAGACCAAAAGTATGAGCCAAATATTCTGTGAAAATTTGGACACTGGAGAGCTATGAACTCAACTCCCTGAATCACAAGTGGTGGTATGGGTAGAGAATTCAGGCTCTTGTTTGAGCCTGAGCAACACTAACCACCAGTTATACCTAACTGGGACATTGCACACACACACACACACACACACACACACACACACACACACACACACACACACACACACACACACACACAAGGGAGCAGCATAACTCCTGCGAATAAAAGAACAAAACTCCCTTACTGGCATGATTCTGGCTCTGGCAGCACCAACAGAACAGCGGCAGTATAACTCCTGTATCACAGAGCAATAAGAGAACAAGAACAGCTGGTTTAGTTAAACATCTGCTTGTGAATCCACATTAGCATGAAAACTCCACTTCATTAATTTTTCCTGACAGGTCTTGCAGCTGTAAAAATGGGATGGCTCCCCCTCCCCCTGGCTCTATGGTTCTGGCACCCATGGAGTTAATCCTTTATAGCGATTACATCTATTTTAAAGGTGAATATTTCAGGCAGATGCAAGGGGTGGCAATGGGTGCAGCATGTGCCCTATTATATGCAAACTTAGTCATGTATACAGTGGTGCAGCAGTTAGCATTGCTGCCTCACAGCAAGAGGTTCTCTGGTTCGATTCTCTGCTGGGGTGCCTTCTGTGCGGAGTCTGCATGTCCTCCCTGTGGTCGCGTGAGTTTCCTCCGGGTGCTCCAGTTTTCTCCCACATCTCAAAGACATGCTGTAGGTAGATTGGACACTCTAAAATGGCCCTAGGTGTGAGTGTGTGCATGTGTGTGCCTTCTGTGGAAGGTTGGGTGCCGGGCTGGCAACTCAACACCGTAAAACTCCACTGCCAATCACGAGCGGACAGGTGATCTGCTGTGGTGAACTCTAACTGGGAAAAAGCCGAAAGAAGAAGAAGATACACTGACAGCTGCTACAGTAACAGCTTTTGTTTTAACATACATTTTTCTGAAGGATTGCAGGTCTGAAATGCAAATGAATGCCATTATTTAGTGACTTCAATCCTTGCATCATGATTTGACAGAAAACCACAGATTTTATGAGGAACAGACCAAAAATACGAGCCAAAAATCTGGACATTTTGCAAAAATCTGGACAGTTGAGAGGTATGCCATGTGCATTAGACTGCCACACATACAAATGCCCTTTATAATTTTCTGTAATATGCTATGAACAATACAGGATTCATAGCCACATCACCGTGAACACTGGGCTGCTACAGATATATATGTTTCCTGTACCAATACATCATATGGTATAAAATGCAAAGTCCATGGCCATGCATTATGGGCTGTTTTATATGAAAATGATCTCTACCTTATGCCTGTCTACAGCACAGTATTTCTCCCTATTCACATTTAAAATATATTAGTAAGATGTAAAGCAATAATTACACATGGATATGCAACATAACTGCTACATACCTGGAACAGCCATGACTTAAATCTTACATATGCCAAACTTGTTAACATTCTGCCCCAACCAAGTATAATCTGTTGTTTTACATCACATCTGGACATTAACATCTGGGATACTCAAGCCCCAATATGTTGAGACATTAAATAGCTCCTTGCAGCATGTGATTTTTCACTGCTAAATTTACATGTCCCAAGACATTCTCTAAAAATACAAAAATATACATCTGATTACAGAAAGCCAGTTGTACACCAACACTCTAGGAATTGCAGAAATTTCAGCAACCTTTTATAGTCTCTACAAATGTTTATTTTTCCCCAAAAAATGAAATGATAGTGAAGGACAGAAACATGCTAGCTAGATTCACAGAAAAGTGCTATGCAGACTGCCAGTTGCTAAGGGGGTCAATGTGCAAAGAGCCACATGGCTAATCAAACATATATTAAGCACTGAAAATGCCAGCAATATGAGCAAATTATTGCAAATTAAAAAGAAGTATAATGTTAATATGAGACGTAGTGTATGGCAGCTTGATGGCTGGAGCAGTTCTCCAGCAGGGCATGTGACTGACATGACATAGGATGCTAAGAAGATAAGCTAGCATGGCCACGTCAATAAGTACTGATGTATGCAAGTAACAGCATAGCTGCATCTCACTCAAAAGCAGCAGCACAGTTGTATCAGATAAACAACTGTTAGTATGCTCAGCAAAGTGCCAACCCTGTTTGTTAAATAATTGCAACGGAAATGTGGTAGGCAGGAAAGTTAGGAAAGTAGGAAAGGGGAGAACAGAAATCATGGAAACATGCAGGGGTAATCATGAGGTATGAAAGGTAAGAGATGAGGAAGGGTATTTTTTGCAGGGAAATAACATTCTTTTTCATATACAAAAAATAAGGGTAGGCGGGGAAAGTAGTAAAGAAAGGCTTTTGATGGGATCGAGACAGAAGAGCGGGTAGCAAAGCCCGGCAGATAAGATGAAAACAGAACACACAGGAGCAGTAGACAAAAGGTTTTGAGGCTAATGGACAGACACAGATGCAGAATAAACAAGTACTGATGAGGAGGCCTGGACAAGGAACAAGGAATGAGGAATGATGCATAAGGAAGAGAGAACACCATAATGGAGAAAGGTTAGGGTTCTGACATATCTGGATGCCAAGCTGACCCAGCCACAGCAAACAGAGGCATTATTCACCCGGGTGGTTGATGTTAATGACCAGCTTTTTCCCCTGATAGCTTACCACAGCAACCACTAACCTCCACAGATGACACAGGGAGATCAGGACATACTTCCTCAGAGCACTAACAATAGGGGAGCCTTTGCTTCTTTTCCTGAAATGTGGTCACAGAGGGCACAAGTGATCTCCTCCACATCACCTCCAGCAAGACGACCATTGCTGTCCTGCTGAGAGACAGCCATGATGTATCCCAGCACCAATGGCGTCAATCAGCATAGACTGAGGTGCATTGACCTCACCTCCTCTTCCTCATTCACAACTAGATTTGTAGAAGGATGACACAATGGGAACAGTGATTACATTATATATGAGAAATACAGTTGTAGTTGTACAGTGGACCTGCACAGATATCTTATACACCCCACTGTAGAATAATTGTTCCCATCTTCTTTGACACTAAGCTGTGTTACGTTTATTCACAATCCACTGATTATCCTCTGTAAGACAAAATATGTACTCCTAAGTATACATGTATAACTTCACAGACACCAAAAGACAATAGTACTGCAAAACAAACAATACATACGTATATTATATATATATATATATATATATATATATATATATATATATATATATATATATGTATATGTATACACACACACACACACACACACACACACACACATATATATATGTGTGTGTGTGTGTGTGTGTGTGTGTGTGTGTGTGTGTGTGCATATACTTACAGTACATTTTTGGCTGTCCCTGCCTAACTTTTACCTCCCACTGTTGAAGAAGGTCAGGAGAGTGCCCCCTCATGTCACTGCATTAATGCCTGTATATCTCACCAGAATGGGTGACACCAGGGGCATCAATCACCACCCTAGCAATCGCATACAAGGTGTCCACCTTCTGCAAGGGCCCATCAGTTCTTCTTAGAATGTGCTCCTGAAATTCCCGGTGTAGGAAGAATAAAAAAAATCTTACTTTCTGTAGCACACAGATCTGAAACCCTGTATTCCACAGCACCTCCAATAGCCATGACTACTCACTCGGGTATGCGCAAAGAGCAAATGGTAGCCATATGTACATAGGTACATATTTGTAGATCACATTACGTAATATAGCTTTGCTCTTTATCTCACTAGTGCTACATTATAATGCTATAAGTGTCAACAGGGCTGCATCATGGTGCCACTGATGTACACATGACATATGCATAAGAATACTGGTCACATGTCTCATGGTTATCATGTTGTTCATGGCTACCACAAGCATATCTAGGCACCGTAATGTATTATGGCAGCAATACTGAAACAGTGGCACTCAGTAGACTTATTAATATAAACATTACATTAACTGACCTTTGTTAGCATGATATAAAGTGTTGTTGCATGGTAAAGGACTTCAGCGGGGTACAACAAAATCTGTGGTGGATGTCAGTCATAATGAGGCAGATATTGTTATATTTGTCACATCACTGCACCATTTCTCTTGGATTTTGTAGGACGACAACAATGTAAAATGGAAACCTTGTGGAGGACATATGGTAGGGTGTTGGGGGATGCAGATCCACATGTGGGGGGATGGTCAGAATATGTAATTGGGAAGATGCCTATGTATGCCAAGAACTGCAGCTGATAAATAGATGCATAAAGTGACAGGAAGTTGTGGCCACAGCTACAGGCATTCCACAGCATACCATACTCAGCAACTGCTACCATGGTTTGCTCACAAGTGTGGTTGTACCAGCATGGCCACCCCATGGAGGCAACACTTGGTAGTTCACTACCCAGGAGAAAAAAATGCTATTGTAAACCTTCTATATGCACATGGTATTCACTTCCTGGACAAACGGTGCTACAGACAAGCATTATTGGGCCTGGATTTGGCAGAGACTGGTACACGATGTGAATATTTTGATGGACCATAATAGGTTTAAACAACAGGTTTGATGAAGGGTACTGACATGCTACTCTGTGTAAAGGAAGAGGAACTAATCATGGTGACAGACAGACAGCTCTACCACAGGAGGTAGACCACTAACACTAAAGCAGCCCACTGAGGATGAGGAGTTTTTGGTGTCACTCAGCAGCCAGAGGGAACAACCCCTCATACCTGGGGCTTGCTTGGTTGTGGGAGCTAGACATGGTTGTAATTCAAGGACACACCAGGTTAGTAGTGTCCATTACTACACAGTCTATCAGACTCAACTACATTTGAAGGGGAAGACTGACCAAAGCTACCTGCATGTCTCTCTTTCCAGATACTTTTGGCTGCAACTGTAAAAGCCTGCAGTTAAAACCGCATTCTAATGTGTAGTACTATGCATGCTAAAGTGGTTATAGGGGCATATGTGTGTACGCATACATTGTTGTCATGTATGTTCCTGTTCTAATAGGTTCTACTGGTGGAGGATACAGCACAACATAGCAACATATGATGGACATTAGCAAGCTATCTATGACTGACAGTTATGGCAATATGCAAATGCTACAATTTGGTGACACAGCATCAATATCTGCAAAATACAATATGGGAGGAGTCATCCACATTAACAGTTACAGACACTTATGTAAAAGCACAGCCTGAGCACATAGTCTCACTAGGGCATACTAGACAGTTTCTACAATGGAGACTTTCATGGACTCTACATGTGTCCTCAGCAAGCAAAGCATCTGAAATACACAACACCACAGAAGTGCACATACCCATCATAGTGGGAAGACATGAGGAGATAGACACCACCACAACTCAGTTACCATCTCTGATATGGCTACAATATTTGGCATCAACTGGCATAAAAATACCACATAACAAGATCTCCTGATGTTTCTGTCTACACAGAAATGATGCACAGTCTGATGGTCACTCACATAGAAAACAGGAACTGGATAGTGTATGTCAGGCACTGTCTGTACTTTCTCCATTGGGTTGGATGGTGGTGATTCTTAATACTGCAGGCTCTGGCTTTGATGGTAGTATTTGACATGTTTTTGAGCTATAACTGCTGCTAATGCAAGCATCATTCCTCTCATGCACAACATGATTCTCACTATAAAATCTGTGCATGCAGTAGAGCTTAGCATGTCTATTTTATAGTTTACTGAATTGGTCTGCCATTTTGGGTATCATCATTTACATAACTATCTAACTCATCTGCACAGAGTTCCTCATTTTCATGTCATTATGCACTCAATAGCATGCTCTGCATACTACACTATTTTTTTCCATTGTTGAACCTCTCTGTGTCTTTGAAACACTCACATCTTGTGCTTTGGCATCATCCATGCTAATTTGCACTGGGCAATGAATAAACGTCTATGAATCCTTGCCCACGTGTTTACATGTAGTTGCAGTTTACCATGTATTATATTCAGATCTTTATAAAATGCAGTGCTTTGATGGTAGCAAATGGCACAACAATGGTATATAACAAAGTGGACATTTGTTTCTTAATCTTTTTATTAGAATTTTTATAAATAAGCAAAACTGAAAATCATTGCATAATGAAACAATAGATTGCACAAGAAATACAAAATGCATATGCAGTACAACAGTTGTTTCATATTGTTGTGTGCATTATGAACAACACAAAATTGGATACACAAATGTCTCTGTTCAGCAGTGGCCTAGGGGCACTGTCTGGCTAAGTTGCTTACTCAAACTCATAGCAGACAAATAGAAACTGAGGGACTCAAACTATTGGAAGAATCTTATTAACAACTGAAAGCCTTAATCCTCTGGTTTACTATCTCACTTTTCCCGAGTATAGTGTGACCTCAGAGTTGGTATATATAATTAGGGGGGTGTGGGAGGGTGAAGCTTTGACCAACACTCACACATCAAAACCTGCAATTAGTAATTTCCAATACACCCATTCGATCTAACATACACACCAACAACACAATCCTCTCTGAGTTATAAAGAACAACATATCGAATACCAGTTCTTGGCCATCATATTATAGCCATTCCCAGATCTCCCCTATTTTAGTTGCCATCCAGGGCTCCAGGCCAGCTCCCAACCCTTCAAGTAACAACCTGTCCTGTCTACAGTTTTTAGCCTTTTCCCCAGTTTAGTAAGCCTTTTTTTTTTCCAGTGTGGCACATTCAGCACCCCAACTACCCATCTTCTATTGACTTGTAGTCCCTTTTCTAATGCAACCTGCTACTAGTTACAGCCCTATACATGGATCCATATACAACTGATCATTCTAGTACCACTGCAAATAAATAGTGGCACTAGGCATATAATGCCTAACTCATACAAGTTTAATCATACACTGAAGGCTGTGTTTTCCACATTGTTTCACTACAACCCAACCATATATGGAGTTTCTCTGCATTTTGACTTTCACACTTTGAACACTATCCAGTTCCTGTTTTCTCCTTCCAGTTCATAGCTTTTGATATGCTAAACCATTATAGTATTCTTATATATATATATATATATATATATATATATATATATATATATATATATATATATATATGTTTTTATCTATATACACAGCCTGGTCTGCAAGGCTATGGAATATATCATTGTGGAACTTTTAAACAACGGCATTGGTAAACTCCAAATTCTGGACCCCACCCAGTGCGGGTTTGTAAAAAGCAGATCATGTCTCCTAAACCTGATAGACTTCTTTGAAGTGGTCTCCAAAGCCATAGATGAGTGTAAGGTGGCTTTTGACACCATCCTCCACTCTGGAAATATAAATAAACTAACTAAACTAGGTATAAATCCCTATGTCACAAGACGGGTTGCCAACTGGCTCACTGACAGAACCCACAATGTGAGAGTAGCAGACTCCAAATCCAACTTCAGACCAGTGACAAGTGGAGTACCACAGGGTACAGTCCTGGGTCCTCTCCTGTTTAGTATCTACTTCTCAGAAGTACAGGCTAACACAGAAGGTCTTTGGCTAATAAAGTTCGCAGATGACTGCAAACTAGGAGCCATAATCAAAACTCCTAAAGATGTGGACATCCTACAAAAGGGCTTCACTGAGACAGATGCCAGGTGTCAAAGCCATGGCCTCAAGCTCAATGCCAAAAAGTGCATTGTCATCCCTTTTGGTAAAACTCTGCACCCATGAACTACCACAAAGGCAGTAGTCTACTTAACATCAAAAGTGTGACAAGAGACCTTGGGACACAGGTGGACAGTAGTCTTTCCTTTGATAATCAGATCACCACAGTAGTCAGAAAAAACATCTACATAGCACACATCATCACAAAAGGTTTCCCATCCAGGAAAAAAGAGATCATTGTTCCTGTCTACTAGTCACTCATTAGACCCATTATAGAGCACAATGCCCCTTTTGGTATGTACCTCACAAGACATCTACAACAACTAGAAAGGACGCAGAAATACCTCACAAAGAGGATTACTGACCTCAAACAGATGCCATATGCAGACCGTTTAAAAAAACTCCAGCTTTACTCCATCACATATTGCCTACTCAGAGGCGATCTCTGCCTAACATACAAAGCTATGTCAAATCCAGAGCTGTTGGACATGCTCCACTTCAGGAAATCTTAATCCCTCCAAGCTACATGCTCTAGGGACCTAAACCTTGACACCACAATAAACAGAACATGCTGGAGGGATAGATTCCTGTCCCAGAGACTTCCCATACTCTGGAACAAACTACCTATCTATATCAAACAAAGCTTCTCATTAAAACTCTTCTATATATATATATATATATATATATATATATATATATATATATATATATATATATATATATATATAAAATCTATACACAGCCCACCACATTTGATTTTTCGCATTCATTCAGATTTTTCTCACTGACATGCCTCCCCCCCGCCCATTTCTGGTGCATCCCTATCCCAACTCCAGGAATCAAAACATATAAATAATATATAATTCAAATAAACTGTGGTCCGTTCAGCCACCATTGCTAGTACTACTCTCCCAGCCTCTCTGCAGATCATATCAATCATATCCTTATCCATTGCATCTACTGCTCTTTTTAACTTCCATCCCCCTTTACTTGGCATGGACTTGCCTGACCATATGACGCTTATTCTACATTTATCTCAATCTGAAATACCACAACATGTCTGCTACCAGAAAGACCAGCTTATCCTCCACATCTGAAAAAATAAAGAATTCTGTGGCTAACTGTGGCTAATTTTTAAAATTTCCTTGCCAGACACACCATATCCCTTCCAACCCCATCTTTCCAAAAGTTGAAGCATCCATCAATCCTTACTCTTTTGTAGAGCTTGCTTCATCCCATATATCACTACTCATCTACATCCATCCAGCAAAGTTATCACTGACTTCATCACAGATGCTCTGACTCTTCTTGCAGCTCTTCTTTCCTTTACCTCATCTCAGCCATCAAATCTAAATTAATATCAACTTTATATCATTAAAAGACAGGCTACCACCCCCCCCCACACACACACACACACACATTTTCTACTAACTCTAAATTGATTGTTGCCATTTCAGACACCCTAACCTTTCTGTACAAACCATTCACAAATTCTTTGCCATCAACACTTTTTCACCTAAGGAAAAGAAGAATTTTTGTAGCTACATGCATTTATCAGAAGAAAGTCGTTATCCTCAGTGTGTGTCATACACTGTAGTATGCATACTTAATCACTCCATCTATCCAGAAGCTTTTTCATTGTGGTAATCCCATGAGAGATATTCTTATATTAGATCTGCTGCCAATTAGGCTAATCCACCCTACCTTTTTGGCCTTATCCAGTAGAACTATTACTGACCTGGATTCATGGAGGCACAGACTTTTCACTCCCACCAAATTCATGGAATATTTCAAGCACAAGAAACAACAGCTTCCAACCATCTTCCAACATCACCGTCATTGTCATCATCAGCCCCCCTTTTCCCCATTTTCTACATGGGATTAGGGTGTTGTCTCATCTGTCAACATGTGTTTTTATTCAGTCCCACTTCCCTATCTTCTTTGACACTCTTTCCAAACTGTCATGGGTCTCTCACAAAACCCATCCATCTCTTGGATGGATGTCCTCCTTTCTCCTTGTCTTCATCGTATCTCTCATCATACCTTCTGCTTTCTGCTTTCCTGCACATATAACCAAACCAATCTATCTCATTGCAGAAACATTACTCTAAATAGGTCCTTAGATGGAAAATGAAAGGAAACTCAGCTGTAGTCAAATTTAACATTATCTATTAAAAAGTTTCATTTTTGTCTCAAAAGTACATGAACAGCCATATATTTTGTGACATCCATTCTCTGGGCTAGTAATCAAGGAGCTTCAATCCAATGTTAACACAGATGGGATCTCAAGACAGTGTATTGGTTAATGTATTCCCAGACAGGCTCATTCCTTTCAAGCAACATTTCTCCAGGATCACTTGAGAAACTAGCTTGAGTCTTCAAAGGGGAGAGAGATGTGATGATGTGAGATAGTGCCAGCTATGCCAGGAAGCGTAGGGCAGTGGATGTGTAACATATGCCAGCATAGCTAACTGAAGTTTTGTAAAGAATTATATGTAATTTTATATCAAGCTGATTTGTGCAGATGCTTGTGTTGAAAAAATGTATTTGTAAAGCTGCTTGTGTTAAAAATGTACCAACAGTGGGGCCTACTGGACAGAAAAGAACTACACTTGTATGTCAGACTGTATTGTAACTGTTGAAATGAATATATTGTAACAGAGAATACTGGAAGAGAAGTTGTTAATCTCAGTCCAGCTAACTTGGGAAAATAGTCTGAAATTAAATTACCTGGTTTAGGCCATAAAAATTGTATCTTACAATTCTGACTGCAGCCAGAGACAAAATGTCTGAGAAAACCAGGACTAGGAATCTGACTGTATTGTACTTAGCGGGTGAACAAATTGCTACCCCTGAAGGGTGGAAAGGTGGAAGTTTTTGAAATGGTTTTATAGCTTCCAGATGCTATAAAACATTTTAGCAAAGCTCTGTGCTTGTGTATGGTAATGCATATATGCAAGATTCTGGCTCAGTTTCTAGTAAATGGGTAGTGTGGGAACCAGAAGTCAAGTAAACAGACGTATGTGATGTCATTCTGTAATCCAGCATTGAAATGATGTTTTAATACTAGATGAGACAGAAATCTCAGAGCAGTCGGTTTGTGAAACCTGACAAGAAGGAAGACCACTCACCCAATTCATCTTGCCTTGCTGTAGAAAGTGAACTAGGGGAAAGTAATTCTTTAGGTCCATCACGAAAATATAGTGAGCTTAGTTAAATATTGTCTTTTCTGTATCTGTGTGAATCTTTTCATTGGTGTTATTTTTAATATTTCTTGTGTCTGAAACTCTGGTGTTTATTTTAAATAGATATTTATTATTTTCACATTCTTTTATTATCTATTATTAAATATATTTAAACTTTTCATTGTGGTTGGTCTTTTAAAAAACATTTTAACCCTTGGGAGTACTTTTATTTATTTGGTGATGCTGTGGCCTTTCCTGAAAGCCTTGCTGCATTGCTCAAACACTACCATATGTATTAGTATTAATTTTACTTAGTATAATTGGGTACCCTTGTAAGAGCCTTAGAGTAGCTGGCTTTGGAGTGTTCTGGTTGCAGTATTTACCTTATAGTCTAGGCAGAGGGAACATAACTGATAAATCAGTGCCAGCCTTTCCCAGGTTTGACACACACACACACACACACACACACACACACACACACACACACACACACACACACACACACACACACACACACACACACACACACACACACACACACACACACATATCCCTGCCCCAGCCATTCAGGTCCCATTTCTGTGCTCTGCCCCTTCCCCTCCTTACACACATTTCTTTTAAACTTTATCAAAATGCTCGTACAAATGTAGCAAACAGTTGCTATAGTTTATACCCTACCTGCACAGTGTTACTGCACTCCTGTATTAGTTAAAAAAAGTTTTCATTTAAACTGTAGCAAACTGCTTGCTACAAATGCAGCACATAGTTGCTACAGTTATACCTTGCCTGCTAGGAGTGCTATAGTGCTCATGTTTTAGTTAAAAAAAGAAAATAATCTCTTGTATTAAACTGCTTCAAACTGCTTGCTACAAGTAACCACACATGGAGTGCTGCAGCACTCAGGTTTTACCACAAATGCAATACTGACTTTTTTAAAAGCTGGTATTGCACTAAAGACTGACTGGGAATGATGGATGACTGTGCTCACCCAAAACTTTGCACCCAGTGCCATTTCCCCTCTAGCCCCACCCTAGCAAAGCTTCTATTCTGAGGTTATGTGCAAGCTGCTTGATCTTTGCCACTGCCACAGCAAAGTGTTTCTGCCTCCATCTGTTGTGATCATCCTCTACTAATGGCAGTTTGTCCACTAACTTCTCATCTAACCCAGCCTCAACTACTTGGTGTGCATGGAACTGTTGCCCCTGTAAGTACCCACCCTGTTGTTTCTGCTTTCTAAGCATGATATTGTGAAAATTGCAAAAACTTACTGCATTTCTGCACATGCACCATAGTCATATTGCACGTCACTACCAGATGAATTCAGGCAGTGAAAGAATGCCTACAACAGCCCAAATACATATGAAATAATATTTCTTGTTTGTATTTGGGCATGGTTGCACCCATAGTCTGCTTGATTTTGTGGATTTCTAATGGGTGTCATAAGCCATTGTTCTAGGGCATACCAGCATCACCAATTAGATGGCCATCACCAATTAGATGTCCCTCTGAAAAGTCACCCTTCAGAATCTGTTGGCTTACATCACAGTTGTGCCATCTGAGGAAGTTATAACAACTGTCTGGGTGGCCTAGCCACACATCACAGATGATACCCTGTACATTGCAGACCACCTCTCAGTTGATGGAGTGATACCCTTTGTGTTTCATGTACCTCCTTCCCAGTTTACCAGGTAGGGCCTTTATTTTAGTGTGGGTATAGTCTATAGCTCTCTATAACGCAGGAAAGCAGGCTCTATCTTAGAAATCCTGTATGATGTTGGATCTCTCCTTTGCGGTGCATGGGAACCATATGTGCCACCCCACATGTTGAAGCATGGCAGTGAAAACTGGTGGAGTACGTTTTAAGCATGGAGATAACACAACTTTGTCCCAGTAGTTTGTTGAAAGGTCTCTGGAGCTATTATACATAAATCTACACATAACTCAGTGAACAATGATATAGGTACTCCAGTACTCCATGACTCCCACAGGGCTACATAGGAAGCCAAAACATTTCCACAATTTCTCAGATGGCATCCTCATCTACACAGTACTAGTTCACAATGTTAGTATTGTTGAGTCATTGAAATGTTAAGTACAGCCAGATGGCCCAGTGCATTCTGAGACAACACTGTGCACTACTGGGCATAGAAGTGGCTATATCAGCCTCTTACAGATGCACATTTACTAAAGCAATGGCAACCCTAACATTACTTAATGATTCCCTTAATCTAAATGTCAGCTTTCAGTCAAGTTCAAATATGCTGCTAGAATGGACTTTCCCAAAATTCTGTAAGTCTGTTTCTCAAACTGAAAATGTTAATGTCTGATTAACTTACAGTGCCAATCATTTTTCCAACTTCAATTTTTTGTTGTAATGAATTCTCAAAAAAAATGGATCTTTTTGTCTCAAACTGGTTTGAATATCTCCTCCTATTTCCTTTCATTGTACATGATTTTCTGGTCTCCCTTAGTGGCCATTCCTTCCTCAGCCCACACTGTCAAAAAATGACTGCTGGTTTCCTCAGTTCCTTTTAGACAGCCAGATTTGATTGGTTGTAAACAGCTTCTGGACTTGTTTTAGAACCAAAGTCTGACTGTGTTTACTTCATTCATCAGGAAGTGGTTTAGGACTAGTAGAGGTTTTAGACTGCTCTTTAGAATTATTGGGCATAATGTATGCTTTAATTTCTTTATAATTTAATGTATCTCTTTCAGACTTGCTGCAGTGCAGCAATTGCCTCTCATGTACACAGACAACCCTCTCCTCCTACCACCCAACACTGCGACCTGTGAGAGATGCACTTATATCGCCAAACTGGAAGCAAAGCTCTCTTCATCGAAGACTGGACTAGACAGTCAAGAGGGGAAGGTAAACACATTCACCGCACCACACTCATCACATAGTCCCTCAAAACCTACACCACCAAAACACACACACTGAAGCACAAAACACACACCTACATTCATGAAGGCTCTCAGTAAAAATCTGCCCAAACAACCGAGACCTCCAAAGCAGAAATGCAAGCAACCTCCACCCCCCCAACACAACCCAAATGACACATAGCCCACATACTCAGTGTGCCACTCAACTACAGCCCATAAAGCATAACATACCCGACACTCTAGTCATAGGTGACTCTATAGTCAGGCACACTGATGTTCCACTCACCAGGTTAAAAAAGGAAAAAGTTACTGTCAGCTGCCTGTCAGGTGCCAGGATCTGCCACATAATGCATGCACTCAGGTCACTCCACAACAAGTACAAATATGACTCTGTCATTGTTCATGTTGGTGTGAATGACCTGAGACGTACCTCCCTGGACTACATGAAAAGAGACATGGAGGAGCTCTCCGATCTTGTAGCCCAGGCAGGTATGACCCTAGCCCTGAGTAGCATCCTGTCATCACCCAGAATAATACCACAGTACAAGGACAAAACGATTGACTTTAATAATTGGCTAAGCTTCTGGTGTCATTCTAAGGGAATCCAGTATCTGTCTGCCTGGGATGACATGATCAACAGACCATGCTGCTTTGCCAGAGATGGCCTGCTCCTGTTGCCCTTGGGATTCCAGATACTGGCAAAGGCTCTTGCCATGCCTATAGTGCCTTTTTTAGGCAAGGTTCCAATGACAAATTCACCACCGTAACAGGTATAAGCAAGCAAAATCTGAGGGTAATGCTACTCAATACTAGAAGTCTAAACCTCAAAATGCACACACTCGAGGCACTCCTTAAAATGGAGAACATTGACATCTGTGCAGTGACAGAGATCTGGTTCATAGCTCCAGAGAGCACCCCTGCATTACCAGGCTATAATTCATACCACACCTTTCGGCCACCAAACCCAGACCGAAACACTAAAGGTGGAGGCGTGTCCATATTCATTAAGGATATCCACACCTCCAAGCTAGTTGCTCAGCATAATGCATCCGAGATTATCCCAGTTCAACTAACTCTGGGAAAAAACGCAATCCAGATTATAGCTTGCTACAGACCCCCCACCATGCCCCAGGATTCCCACTCCTCTTTTCTTGATACACTGTAAAACATTAAGGTACAACCCAACACTCTAATAATGGGTGATTTCAACTACCTTACCATTAACTGGGAAAACTACTCATGTATCAACTCTTTTGCTCAACGTTTTCTGGAAATCATCAATTCCAACACCTTGGATCAACTTATCCACACCCCCACCAGGGGCAGCAATATCCTAGACCTGGTCATCACCAGCATGGGTGACCGGTGTTCCACACCAGAGGTCAGCTCCTTGTTGGTCAGATCTGACCACAAGCTAATCACCCTAGACATCCACATCAAGCTCCCACCCCCACCACCCCATTAGGAAAACAACCATAAAAAATTTCTCTAAGGCCAACTTCACACTTCTTAAGACAGAAGTGGCAAACTTCACGACACCCATGCAGATGGACAATAGAGATACAACTGCTGAATATTACACAAATGCATTTTATAAGCACTTATACAAGTGCATGGATCGTGCTATCCCTAAAAGAACCAAGATGCTATCCTCCAAAAAAAGGAAGCCGATCTGGTGGTCTTCTGCCATAAACACACTCTACAACAGAAGAAAGAAACTGTTGCAAAAAAGAGTAAAATCCCACGATTGGAGGAACTCCCTGGTCAGCCTCAGTAAGAAGCTGAGATCCCTCATAAAATCCTCCAAAGCTAGTTATGAAAACAAAATCGCCACTGATTCTAAAGACAACCACAAAGCATTCTATAGCTGTGTCAAGAATCTCAATGGCAACACTCAGATCTGCTCTGAGTTACAGCACAATGACACTAAATATACAGAACCAACTGATATTGCCAACATCCTGGCAGATAGGTATAGTGCTAACTTTACCCCCTCTCACCCCCCTATAGGGCCCATCCTCATACCGGAAGAATCCAAAGTTCCTGCAGTCATGGCTGCACAGGTAAAAACCTCACTCTCCAAAGCCAAGAACACAGCATCCATGGGACCTGACAACATCCCAGACTGCCATCTACACAAACTACAGAATGAACTGGCACCCCACCTAAGTATCATATTCAATCATAGCCTCACCTCAGGTTTTGTGCCCTTTGAATGGTGCACCACGACGGTTATCCCACTCCACAAAGGGGGGGGGCCACAACAGACCCCGGGAACTACTGCCCCATTAGCCTGACGAGCCTGGTCTGCAAGACTATGGAACGTATCATCATGGAACTCATAAACAAAGACAATGGAGATCTCCAAACTCTGGACCCCACACAGTGCAGGTTTGTGAAAGGCAGATCATGTCTCCTAAACCTGATAGACTTCTTTGAAGTAGTCACCAAAGCCATAGATGAGGGTAAGGTGGTTCACACAGCCTATCTAGATCTCGCCAAGGCATTCTTCACCATCCCCCACTCTGGAATTATAGATAAACTCACTAAACTAGATATAAATCCCTATGCCACAAGATGGGTTGCCAACTGGCTTACTGACAGAACCCACACTGTGAAAGTAGCAGACTCCAAATCAGACTTCAGACCAGTGACAAGTGGAGTACCACAGGGTTAAGTCCTGGGTCCTCTCCTGTTTGGTATCTACTTCTCTGAAGTACAGGCTAACACAGAAAATCTTTGGCTAACTAAATTTGCAAATGACTGTAAACTAGGAGCCATAATCAAAACTCCTAATGATGCGGACATCCTACAAAAGGGCCTCACTGAGACAGATGCCTGGTGTCAAAGCCATGATCTCAAGCTCAATGCCAAAAAGTGCACTGTCATCCCCTTTGGTAACAACTCTGTACCCATGACCTACCACATAGGCGGTAGTCTACTTAACACCGAAAGTGTGATAAGAGACCTTGGGACACAGGTGGACAGTAGTCTCTCCTTTGATAATCACATCGCCACAGTGTTCAGGAAATCCTTCTACATGGCACACCTCATCACAAAAGGTTTCTCATCCAGAAAAAAAAAGGTCATTGTTCCCCTCTACTCATCACTCATTAGACCCATTATAGAGTACAACGCCCCTTTTGGTATGTACCTCACAAGACATCTACAACTGGAAAGGCAGCAAAAATACCTCACAAAGAGGATTACTGGCCTCAAACAGATGCCTAACGCAGACCGTCTCAAAAAACTCCAGCTTTACTCCATTGCATATCGCCTACTCAGAGGTGATCTCTGCCTAACATATGAAGCTATGTCAAACCCAGAGCTGTTGGACATGATCCACTTAAAGAAATCCCAATCCATCCGAGCTACACGCTCTAGGGACCTAAACTTTGTCACCACAATAAACAAAACATGTTGGAGGAATAGATTCCTGTCCCAGAGACTTCCCATACTCTGGAACAGACTACCTATCTATGTCAAACAGAGCTCCTTATTAGCAGTCTTCAAGAAAAATCTTGATGATTGGATGGGTAATATGAAATTCACCCCGGGGATAACTTCTGTGGTTCTGCTTGACAGGGGCACAGGAAAATAATTTTCTTGGGTGACGAAAGCCAGTGTACCTTTCTGGCTAGGCTTGTGTAGGCCCTAGGGCCAATAGCCTAGTAATTACCTATGAACCTATGAACCTATGAACTTCTAAAGCTTTTGAGCTCTTACAGTTTTGATCATGGCTCCTCAGTCCGTCACGTGCACTGACCACATGGTCTGTTTGACTATAAACTCAGTGCGGGCTTTTTCAATGCCTTTTTTAACTTAGTAAGTTCCTTCACAATGCTTGCAAAATATAATCATAATCCCTACAGTCAAAAAAGACAAACGATATCTTCAAATAAATCACTGTTATAATTTATTTCATTCAGAAACGTGGATCCTCAGACCTTTCAGAACATTCTTAGCACTGATGCACTCTTCTAAAATATGTCTCAAGACATTGATTTAAACTTGGAGAAATGTTGTTCTGTGACCCAGATGACCTGCTGAATAGCTGGCAAAGTAGCTGGAGAGAGATGGGTGAGAGGATGGGAAATGAAGAGACATATGGATCATCCAACCTGAATGGAGGGAGGTAGCCTACCCTAGGGCAGCATTCAGTGGGAACTTTGGGTAGTACAACCTGCTAGGTCTGGGCCAGAGCCACTGTATAGCAGTGTAGGTGAGAAGAGAGCTACATGAGGAAGCTCACTTATTATTTGCTTCAGTGACTAGTAGTTTAAACATCCTTCAGAGCTGCTGCAAGCGTATTAGGAGCTGCATGGTGATTATGGAGGAGAACTCCAGTGTCTGCAGGGATAGAGACCATGATTTACTGTTGCCTCACAGGAGTCATGAAGGGCTGGTGAGAGGCTTACACCCCTATGTAGAAAGGAATTAGCCAAATGGTCATCAGAGCTGATGGCTGGCCAACAAAATAGGGATATAAAAAGAAAAATAAATGCTCAGTCTTTAACCAAAGCTGCAAACCTTTTGGTGTTGTACGTACACATTTCTCTGTGATAATGGATGCCCTGCTAAGCCCTTTTGAGTTTTCTAGCAGTTCACAGAAATTAAGCTCACTATTACTCCTTGAAGGTGTTGTATTCAACAGAGTTAGAGTTAGATTTAAAAAGTCATTGGAAATAGTAGATTTACTGTAATTGTCATCAATCCCTCCATGATTTCTATGAATATTACTAATAACTTTCTCTAGTATTCTAAGTAAATGCCAAAGTTCTTTATAAGTGCTATGTATAGGTAGGCCTGAAAAATCATTTAAGGTATCTTATTCCATACCACTTCCCAAAATGTGCCACTATAGTCCAAAAGCAAAAAATAAATAAATAAATAAATAAATAGAACTAACCTTTCAGTGCTAGAAGAAAACTTCTAAAATGAATCCAAAAACAGTCCATCAAGTAGGTCTTTGGATGGAACATGACTTAAAATCCAGTTGTACGCATGACCAAGAGCCTTCATCAGAAAAAAAGGCTGTTAAAAGTGATTTAGCTTAAATACAAAACTTCAAGGTTTAGGTAATCTAAAAGTACCAGTCAAAACTTTTGTAATAATAACTATATGCAAATACATGAAATAAAATATCAAAAGATATGAAATTCAAATAACTATATGACTAAAAAAATTGTTGTAAAATTATTAGTAACAGTTCATGTCATCTGTTAGGTTATCTCAATGGATATATATTGAAATGCCCATGAATGCTGACCAGATGGATGAGTCCTTTTTGGAATTCCCAAGATTCACAAAGATCCACAAAACCCTCCTTTTGGACCTATAGGTTTAGCTTCAGTTTCTAAATTGTAAGCTGTAGGAATGCATGCAATTAATTATACAGAGTCCTGTACTAAGGACTTTTGGCATGTTTTAGATAGGTTATACAATTTTAGTAAGAAGTTTTTTGGTATCGAAGAAGGAAGAATCAAGTTTTGCTACTGTGCATATAGTTTCATTGTACACATTAATTCTGCATAGAAAGGTGTTGATTTCTTAAGGAAGTAAATCTACAAATGCATTTCTTTCTCTAACACTGACATTTTTCATTTTGCCACATCACAAGGTGGTGATACAGAACATTTTTTTCTTATTCTACATGTATATGTAGTGGTGATGGGATCTTATTTCACCCAGTGTTTGCTAATATTGTTTTAGTATCATAGCTGATGTTTGGCACGTATGAAACCCATGGCCATTAGTGTCCTCAAATCACTCACTACTGGGAAGGGTCTCAAATGAGATATGGCCTCAGTGAAGACACGTTGCTGTTATGCCATGCACTGAGGTTGTTGTTTTGTGAGGAGAGGATGTCAGAGAAAAGTTGCAATCTCTCAGATCCACTTCACTGAAGCAAGCAACTGATTGTTTCCAGATCTTTTTTGAACATTCTCCAGTAAAAAAGTTACTTCACTGAAAAGCTACAGTGTGTCAGATCGACTTCAGGACAAGGACATGACTGGCTGCAGCTTTTCAGTGAAGTACTTCCTCATCTCTGGCAAAGCATTTATATAAGTACACATTGAAGGCTTTGATTTATCTTATTTTTAGGTATCTTTTCATTCCAGGAGACACCCAGGACATGGATTTTCTTCACTAATGTTGTCAAGATGGGAAAACGTTACATACTAAATCATTGTTTACATAGGCACGCCCTCCTTCTTTAACTGTCCCTTTAAGGGCAATCCCATAAAAATATCTGAAAAATTCCTTTTCAGGACATTTCAAAAGGTCTATGGGCTGTTCTTGGACACGAAGCAGGAACCAGATCATAGGATTAGCAGTCTGCAAGTCTTTCAATGCAAAAGGTAAGCTTTTTTATTTTTATTTTTGCATGCAGCTAGTGTAGTCCATCACTAATATAAACAGCAGTGGCATAGAGCCAAACCCTAATTCACACCCACTCCCAGTGGGAACCCCTCTGTGAGTCTGAACACTGTTCATACTTGGTTATTGTATATAGTTTGCACTAATTCTACCAATGTTCCCAGGACTTCTATTCATCACAGGACTGACCGAATCAGATTTCTTGGTGCACTGCTACATGCTTTCTCCAAGTCTAGGCATGCCCATTTGGATTCTTTCCTCCTGTCTAACTTTTTCTTCACTATCTGTTTCATTGCAAGCATCAGGTTAGTTGTGCTACATCTTGATCTGAGTCCAAATTGCTCATCTCACATCTGACTTTCTACTTCTCTGCTTATTCATGTATCAGTCAACCTCTCCAGCACTTTCATGCAGTGTGACAATAGTTTGACACCTCTGTACGTTCCCACAGCTGTAACTGTTCCCTTTGTCCTACTACACTGGCACTATTATGCTTATTCTCCAGTCATCTGGAATAAATCTTTCTCTCCATACTGCGGTGAAAACCCCCAGAGCCATTTCTCTTGTAGATCACCAAACATCTTAATCATATCTGCTTTGACTTAATCTGAGCCTACTTCTTTTCCTAACTTAATTTTGCTTAGTGCTGTTCTTACTTCTTCTGTTGGGGGGTCTTATACCTCTTCATTTTTAGGCTGTGCACAGGGAAGTACAACTTATGTGGGATGCAGTTCTTCATTCAGTAGCTGCTGGAAGCTACTGTTTTTGGTGTCCTCTGGACTGGTGAACCAATTATTTCTGGCATCCCTTATTTATGGTGTCAAATGACTACCTTCTTTATTTATTTATTTGTTTATTTATTTATTTATTTACTTATTTATTTATTTAATTTATTTACCCTTTGTTGAGCTGGTTAGTCACATTAGGTTAGTAGCCTCTTTTTGGGAGAGACCCAAGGTGGTATTTATACTACTTTGGCTAGGGCATGGGGGAACTTCCTCTACTCATGATTGGTACTCGCAGTGCTGTTGTACATGAGTATGTGCACATGTCCTGTTCCCAGTGCAGAGACATCTGGGAAGATGATGACAAGATTGAACAGTAACAGAAGGGAGCAGAGGTGAATGTCAGCTTGGCTATAGTAAGTAGTATAGTTGTAGAAGATTCGGAGGAAGCTTTTCAAAGAAAGCTGTTTGGTCAGACTGAGGAGACAACTGGAGAGGGGCATATAGTTACAACCCTCCAATTGGGAGGTTTGTGGGATGACATACTAAAAGAATTCATTAATCAAAGTGAGCCGGAGAATGAGGTTTCATGGGGAGACATTATGGAAAAAACAGATGAAGGAGATACAGAAACCATGCTGAAAGGAAGCAGCAGAAAGACAAAGAAGATGTACACAGACACAGTAGCAGCCACATGAAAAGGAGTGAGAGAAAATAAGAAAAGAAGACAGTGTGAAAAGAAAATTTGTGATAAGAATAGAAACAAAAGAGCAAAGGAACTAAACAGATATGAGGTATGGGAAATGTAATTTTGCGACGATTTGTGGAGATTGGGAATAAAGAAATTATCCATTGGGCAAATATGCCTTAAAAAAGAACTGTGAAAGAATATGTTTGTATTGTGGAGAAGAAGAAACAACAGAATATGTTTTTTTTTTTTAAATGTGAGAGAGTTAAAAAGCTGTGGAGTAAATTACATATAGACATTTTTTGGAAAGATAAAAAATTATGAGGATATAAATATGGACATAATTGAATATGGATATTACGAAAACATAAACAAAAAACTGAAAATAGATTTAAATAAGAAAGCATTATATGTAGCTTGGGTATTATGGAATGAAATAATTAATGAAAACGTTTAATGGAAACTGGATATTTTCGCTAATATTAACACAAATTAGATTATGTTTATGGAAAAAGGAGTGGGTATTGATATAATAGTATAGAAATGACAAGTTTAGATGCATAAAATATGAAAATTATTTAAAATGACTGCATACATTTGTATAATTCCTCAAATTCTGTTCTGCCTATCACATTTGCTCTACTTTATCTGGTAGATTCTGCAACTGTTGCTTGAAAGCACTCTTTTTCTCACCATCACAACCCTGCTGTACAGCATAGGTTGAAATTAAAAATAGTGCCCTATCTTTGCTGTAAAGTTTGATTGTCATGAGTCTGTCACCACCTCTGGTGAAATCCCTCACCACAATTCCCACATTATTCCTAATCTGTCATCCCCCCTGAGTAGTACAGGCTGGATCCCAAGCCAAGTGACTTTGCTGCACTGACCTTCTACCTTGTCTCTTGGGTACACAGGATGGCCAGTCTCCTCCTTACCATTGTGTCATATTTTTCCAAGCTATGACCTGTCAGTCAACCTATATTCAGTGTAGTAATATTTGGATCACTTTTGGCAGGTTGCCTGGTTTTATGTCAAACTTTTTCTCAACAGAGTTATCCCAGGTAATTCTTTTTGAGAAAATGGACACCAGCCAGCCAGTAGCTTAATGACCAAGAGCTGCTGGACTTTATGGTTGCTACACTTTGGCCATTAGGATCATGTAGGTTCATAGGTTCATAGGTTGGTACTAGGCTATCTGCCCAAGGGCATTTATAAGCCTAGCCAGAGTGTCGGCTTTCGCCACCCCATTGATTAATTAACTGATCCTCTGTCAAGCAGAGCCAATGAAGTGATCCCAGGGGTGTATTTTGTGTCACCCATCCACTCGTCAAGGTTTCTCTTGAAGAGTGTTACTGAGGGGCTCTGCCTAATGTAGTTTGTAATTTTGTTCCAAAGCCTGGGGAGTCTCTGTGACAGGAATATATTCCTGCAGCATGTTCTATTTATTGTTGTGGTGAGGTTTAGCTCACTAGAGCGTGTGACTCACAGTGACTTGGATTTCTTTAGGTGGAGCATGTCCATCAATTCTGAGTTGGACATGGCTTAAGTCAGGCAAAGATCTCCTCTGAGTAAGCGATATGCCACTGAGTACAGCCGGAGTGTTTTCAAGTCGGGCTGCATAGGACATATGTTTGAGGCCAGTAATCCTCTTGGTGAGGTACTTTTGTGGTCTCTCCAGCTGTTGGAAGTGTCTTGTGAGGTACATCCCAAATGGGGAGTTGTACTCTATGAGGGGTCTGATGAGTGACAAGTAGAGGGGCACTATAACCCCTTTATTTCTAGATGCAAACCCTTTAGTAATTAGATGTGCCACATAGAAGGATTTCCTAACTACTTTGGCAATATGATTGTCAAAGGAGAGATTACTATCTACCTGGGTCCCCAGATCTCTTATTACATCTTCTGTATTAAGGGGTCTGCCACCTATGTGGTAATTCATGGGTGTTTTTTTTTTCCCAAACGGGACGACTTTGCATTTTTTGGCATTTAGCTTGAGGCCATGACTTTGACACCAGTTGTCTGTCTCATTAAGGCCCTTTTGGAGGATGTCCGTGTCAGCCGGAGAGTCAATTATGGCTCCCAGTTTGCAGTCATCGGCAAACTTGGTTAGCCATAGTCCTCCTGTGCTTGCCTGTACTTCTGAGAAGTACATGCCGAACAGTAGAGGGTCCCAGGACCGAGCCTTGTGGGACAACACTTGTGAATGATTTAGAGTCAGACCTGGAGCATGCTATTTTTACTGTGTGAGTTCTGTCTGTAAGCCAGTTGGCAACCCATCTCGTGACATAGGGGTTTATGTTCAGGCTGGTGAGTTTTTCTGTAATACCCGAGTGGGGAATGGTGTCAAAAGCCTTGACGAGGTCAAGGTAGGCTGTGTGAACAACCTTTCCCTTGTCTATGGCCTTGGTGACTGTCTCGAAGAAGTCAACTAGGTTTAGTAGGCATGATCTGCCCTTAACAAAGCCAAACTGGGTCAGGTCAAGTGTTTGGAGGTTCCCAATGTCTTTGTTAATGCATTCTGTGATGATGCACTCTTGATGCAGCCTTGCAGACCAGGCTAGTCAGGCTTATGGAGCGATAGTTACCAGGGTCAGTTATGGCCCCTCCTTTGTGGAGTGGAATAACCATTGCTGTGCGGCATTCTATGGGCACGTAGCCTGTGGAGAGGCTGAGGTTGAATAGCGTGTTTAGGTGGGGGGTTTGTTCGTTCTGTAGTTCGTGCAAAATGCAGCCTAGGACACCATCTAGCCCCATTGACGCTGTGTTGTTTTTGGCTTTTGAAAGGGCTGTTTTCACCTGTGCTTCTGTGATTTCTGGGACACTACACTTTTCTGGTATTGTTGTGGGCCCTTTTGGCGGTGAGAGGGGGGTGAAGTTTGCACTGAATCTATCTGCCAGGATGTTGGCAATATCAGTAGGTTCAGTTTATTTTGTTCTATTTTGCACTAGTTCAGTGTATATCTGTGAGTTGCCACTTAGATTCTTAACATAGCTAAAGAAGGCTTTGTGGTTATCTTTTGAATCCTTGGCTATTTTTCTTAGTGATACTGGTCAGGGATGTCTTTCCTTCTTGGGATTTGCTTTTTTTCTGAACTAGTTTCCTCCTTCTATTGTATAGACTGTTTAATGGCAGGGGTCCACCAGACTGGTTTCCTTCTCTTAGAGAAGTGGGTCTTGGTTTTGCTATGGATGGCACAATCCATGCATCCATGTAGGTGCTCCTAGAGTGCATTTGTAAAGATTTCTGCATCTTGGGCAGTGTTATCCTTTAGCATGGGGGCTGTGAAACTTACCGCCTCTGTCTTAAGTAAGGTGAAGTTTGCTTTAGAAAAGTTTTTTACTGTGGTTTCCTTAGTTGGGGGTGATGGTGGGGTGTGGACACCCAGAGTGATTAGTTTATGGTCTGATCTAACTAGTGACGGGTTGAACTCTGGTGTGGAACACCTGTCGCCCATGTTTGTGATAAACCGGTCCAATATGTTTTCACCTCTGGAAGGGGAGTTTACCAGTTGATCCAGGGCGTTTGAGTTGATAAATTCCAGGTAACGCTGGCAATGGAAGTTTGTAATCGAGTAGTTTTCCCAGTTAATGGTAGGATAATTGAAATCTCCCAATATCAGGGTGATCAGTAGGACCTTCATGTTTTCCAGTGTCTCCAGAAAGGTGGAGTGGTGGTCCTGGGTCATGGAGGGTGATCTGTAGCAGGCCACAATTTGCATTGCAGATTTGCCCGATGTTAGTTGCACATGGATGATCTCAGAGGTATCATGCTGCACCACTAACCTGGAGGTGTAGGTATCTTTGATGAATATGGATGCGCCCCCTCCTTTTGTGTTTTGGTCCGTGTTCTGTGGCCGAAACGTGTGGTACGAGTTGCAGCCCGGTAGTGCTGGGGTGCTCTCTGGAGCCTTGAACCAGGTTTCAGTTACTGCACAGATGTCAACGTTCTCCATACTGAGGAGCGCTTCGAGCGCGTGCATTTTGAGATTTTAAACTCCTGGCATTGAGTAACATAACCCTCAGTTTTTTGTTAATTGTGATGTTTATGGAGGTGGGTTTGACTTTTGAGCCTTGCCTAAAAAAGGCACTATGGGGGAGGCTAGAGCTTTGGCCAGTATTCAAAAGCCTAGGGGTGACAGGTGCAAGCTGTCTCTTGCGAAGCAACGCGGCTTGTCGAGCATGTCGTCCCAGGCTGACAGACACTGGATCCCCTCTGAATGACACCAGAAGCTTAGTCAATTGTTGAAATTGATGATTTTTTCTTTATACTGAGGTATTATTCTTGGTGACGGCAGGATGCTACTCAGGGTCAAGGTCATACCAGCCTGGGCTACATTATCAGAGAGTTCTTCCATGTCTCTTTTCATGTAGTCCAGGGAGGTATGTCTCAGGTCATTCACACCAACATGAACAATGACGGAGTCATATTTGTACTTGTTCTGGAGTGACCTGAGTGCTTGTGGTATGTGGCGGATTCTGGCTCCCGACAGGCAGCTAACAGTAACCTTCTGCTTGTCCAGCCTAGTGAGTGGGACGTCAGTATGCCTGACTATAAAGTCACCTATTACTACTAGTGTGTTATGTAGGTATGTAGCATGACTCCTTTGCAAAGGTTAGAGTAAGCCAGCTCCTTCACCCACTTAATACAGGCAGATACCCATGTCCATTTTTGGTGACATTAGTCAAAGTGACCAAATCACTTAGAGTCAGTTTTTATACCACTGAGTGGCTAGTCCTGACATGATGCACACTGTGTGATCTGTGTTCTCCTATCTAGAGGACACTGTGCATCACAACTGATGCCTAAAAAGTTTAGTCTTTTAGTCTATAATTCTTCCCCCAATATGCACCACCTAGAGTCTGTGCTACTGCAAAATACTACATTCGATGTTTGGGTGCATTCTGTTGGCATAGCTCCCGAGTTCAACTGACAAAACAGTTTTTTGAACCAAGTACTTTACATCCTTGATTTGGAAGCACCCAGCAGGTTTTTCAGAGGTGGAAAGAACCCTACACAGACATGAGGAAACCTTACAAATTCCACACAGACAGTGACCAAAGGTCAGAACAGAACCCTGTGTCTTGTGTTGTTGAGATGAACATCTTAGTCAATATGGCTACTATCTTCTAACACTAAAAACAAACAATTGTCTGTAATGTGTTTCTTCAGCTCTGCATTATGATATAAAGGCTTGACACTCAGAATGAACTTCTGCCCCACCCCTACACCTTTCATATCTTCTAATATGTAGTCCCACTTTACTGTATTAAAAGCATTATATATGTCAGTGAGTTGCACCCCTATCTATGGTCCTCCTCTCTGGACAATCCATCAACCCCAACAAGGTCACCCAATTGGTCACTGAAGTCTTCTGTCTTACAAAACCTTTCTGATTAGACCCTGATATATTTTTTTAATGGCACAGCCAATACTATGGCAAATAATTTAATATCTGTGTTCATTAATGTAGTATACCTAAAATTGCCAATATATCCAGATCTTCAGAGTCCTTAGGAAAACCCATCAATGATGCCCACTAAAAAGTCTGGAAGATACCACACCCATTAACCCTAGCTAGAATAAATCCTGTGATGCAGCTCCAATCTGAAACTCCACCACCTTATAAAAATCAGTTGAGAAACCCATTGGGACCTCTCCCTGCCTCCCTACATTTTGGGTGTCACCTTGTCACTATCACTTCTGACACACATGTATCTTTTCACAATCTCCATCACTCATCTCATCCCAAAACTGGGACTGTTTATCTCCAGTCAATTTTCTGCTAAACCACACCACCATCTCTACTCATAAAAATATCATAGTAGCATGTGCCAAACTCTTTTTAAATTTTCTTGGCTGAGAAAACATGTCTTCCCCACAAATCTTCAACCACCACTGCACACTAAGTATATCTGATCACAATTCATTAGCATATACATTGAAATTAACAGATATTCAATCAAAAACATAAAATAAATACAAATATAAATTTACTCATTACGGTACTTTGATAACTACTATTAAAGCTATTGACTGGAATGAGCAATTAAACTTAGAGACAACCGATTATGAATATAATATATATTTTAAATCTGTTGGATAAAGCTATAGATGCCACTGGTGAATGCAGTAGGGGAAATTTTAGTGCACCATTATAGCAGAATATAAAAAGTAAAAAAAATATATAAAAAAGAAAAGAATTTATGGGACTTATAAAACAAAATAAATTTAAACAAGATCATTAGGGAACTAAAACATGAAACAATGGTTAAGGAGAATAAATATTGGAAAATATATTATCGGCTGACCCAACTAATATATATATATATATATATATATATATATATATATATATATATATATATATATATGGGTTTATATGACTTCATCAAGTTTTTGGAAACTCGA
>NC_056739.1:1698767255-1698789755 GCF_019279795.1 Protopterus annectens | reverse complement strand
ATATTTAACAAATCCCCCAATTGTATATAAGAAAGCTAATAATTTAAAAGAATTATATGAGGGGGCAGTTGATAGCAATAAAAAGTATAATAGCTCTCACCTTGGAACATATAAATATAGAACTTGACATTCATGCTCTTATTTTGGAAATTTAGATTGTGTTTTTGTATCATGTAGGCAAAAAACATTAAGGGCTCAACAATATTATAGTTGTGCAAATAGTGGAGTGGTATACTTAGCCAAATGCTCTGTATATGAATCATTTTTTGTGGGTAAAACTGAAAGACCATTGAAAAAGCGCATATATGAACATAGTTATGATATCATAAAAGATGCTGAAACTAATGCTTTCGCTAAACATAAAAGGACCTGTAAAAAGCAGTTTACACATTTTTTATCTTGGAACAAATTGTAAGGGATTCTAGGAGAGATTTATGGGAAGACAGACTGGAATATAAAAAGATATACTGGCAGTTAACTTTGAGAGCTAATAATCCCCCACAACTAAATGATTATATTTCAATTACTTCTGTATTAAAATTAAGGGCTTCTAACTTGCAGTCAGTTTAGACACAAATCAACTATTACTGTAATATAGTAAAGTAAATGAACTTTAATGATTTTTAATGATATTTTTGGAATAGAAACATAATTTATTTTATTGACTTTCTAGTATGTTACAGCAAACGTGTTGATGTATTTGAATCTACTTGATTATTGAATGTACTTGTGGGTTTGCTATATCAATACGTAAGCACGCTATACCTTTAAATTTGTATAGGCATTAGGTTGAATGCATTTTATTGGCTCTTTTTGTTTTTGTAGGATGGTTGATTTTTTTACAAAACAAGCGTTGATGTGATTATTAACTAGTTCTGATAAAGTCCATTATGGACGAAAGCGCTTAACTCAAAGTCTGGTTTCCTTAATATTTAATAAATTTATTTTAATATTCTTAAAGCATGGATTGACTTATTGTTTGGAATACATTTTCAGGTGACCTGCTACAAACTTCTAGTGGCCACTGTTGGTTGGAGGATGCATTTCTGACTTCATGGTCTCAGGACACTAGTGATTGATCTATTTGGTTATTTTGTGTCGTGACTTTATACCACACTGAACTTTGGTTTAGAAGGGCCTATCTATGCTGACAAATTTAGTAAACTTTTGTGATCAAATTATATTATCAGTAGAGCTTGAGGTAGCACCAGGAGTAATATATCTTGATCTGGCTAAAGCATTTGAGAGCCTACAATCTGAAATCATTTACAGATGTTTAAGAAATGTTTAAGTCAATTGTTTCTTAGTAAAATGGATCATGTCTTGGTTATATGAAATAAATCAAAGTGTTAGCATTAAGGAACTAGTTAGAATATATGTATCATATGGATTTGTATTAACTCTAACATAGTTTAGTTTAGTATTTGCAACAATATCAAAAAATACCAACTATTGGATTTTGAAATATGCAAATGATTGGAAAACTGAATTTCTGATGCAGTCTGAGACTGATATTGACCTTTTAAATAATTATAAAAGGCAAAAAGGGGTATGGGCACAAAATAAAGGGATTAACCATTTCACACTGAGCTAATCGAAGGAAGGGCACTGAACAAACTCGGATCTATAATATATAACATTAAGTATCCTGTTTTTTTTTTTTTGCTTATTTTTACAAGTTATTTATATCACTTTGCCTACTGCATACTTTTCTAGCTAGTTTCACTGTGTGTGTGAGGTATTAACTGGAAATTGTCCACTTTTATTAAGCATCTGTTTGGGTTGTTTGATTCTGATTTCCTGCCACGGAGTGTGTCATATAACTTGTTTGCAGTTAAAAGCTTTCCCTAGAGGCTCCTTTATCTGTTTCAAACTTTAATTTAAAGGCTCACTGCTGCTTTTCTGCTATGAGAAACATGTCTGCAGTTTGTTTCTACCTAAGTAGTGTGGGTATTTGTAGCATTGTCCATATTCAGGCTTGTGTTTGGGCCTAGTGTTTGCGGAGGCTGTGTGTCTGAGCACATGTTCAAGGACATCTTGGTTTAGCCAAAGCCATTAGGCATTTCAGTGAGAGGGGATTGTTTATGGTCATTGGCTGATTGGAGTCACCTGGACTACAGCTTAGAGTAAGCACCTCATTGGTTCTTTTGAGCTTTTTTTAAAGTTGTCTCAGGTTTCAACTTTCTGTTACCAAGAAGTTAAGTTTGTGAGTGTTTCTGCCATTTCACACTGAGCTAATTGAAGGAAGGGCACTGAGCAAACTGGGATCTATAATATGTAACATTAAGTATCCTGTTTTTTGCTTATTTTTTCAAGTTATTTATAGCACTTTGTCTACTGCATACTTTTCCAGCAAGTTTCACTGTGTGTGAGGTATTAACTGGAAATTGTCCACTTTTATTAAGCATCTGTTTGGGTTGTTTGATTCTGATCTCCTGCCAAGGAGTGTGTCATATAACTTGTTTGCAGTTAAAAGCTTTCTCTAGAGGCTCTTTATCTGTTTAAAACTTTCATTTAAAGGCTCACTGCTGCTTTTCTGCTGTGAGAAACATTTCTGCAGTTTGCTTGCCACCCTCTCTCCCTATTTGTATGTTGTTCTTATAGTTGGTGGCTATGCAGTTACCTGTCCATACTGTAAATTTGATGTAGGACACTCCTCCCAGTCTAGTGCTATTACCTCATTCTACCTAATACAGGGAGAACATTTGAGAAGGCCAATCCACTTAGTTTTTGCTCCTCCTTTCTCTCTTTCCACTTAAAAAAAAATGTCTAACCTTGTTTCCTGCCTTTCCAGTGGGTAGTCTAGTCCAGACACAGATTTGCTGTGTCCAAGACTGTTTGTGGGCTTCTGAGCCCCCAAGCCATTCTGTGTTGGAGGGAAGCCTTCTAGCTTAATTTTGTTTCTTAGAACTAGCCAGTTTTTTAGTTTCAGCACTTGTCTGTTTCTTTGAGCTCAGCACTTGTTCAGAACTTGTTGTAAGCACTAAAAAGCTGCAATTTCCAACAGCACTCAACTTTCCTTACTTGTCTAGAGGCAAACAGTTTACAGTACTTAACAAATAAGTACCTAACCAGGCATGTCTAAGGGTCAGCTCCAGGTGTATGCTCCTGTCTACCTGATGAATCTGGGCATCTTGGGGCAATGCAGCAATTGCCTCATGTACACAGACAACCCTCTCCTCCTACCACCCAGCACTACAATCTGTGAGAGATGCACTTATATAGCCAAACTGGAAGCAAAGCTCTCTTCACCCAAGACTGGACTAGACAGTCAAGAGGAGAAGGTAAACACTTGCACCACACCACACTCATCACATAGTCCCTCAAAACCTACACCACCAAAACACACCCATAGAAACACAAAACACACACCTACATTCATGGAGGCTCTCAGTAAAAACCTGCCCAAGCAACAGGGACATCCAAAGCAGAAGCAAAAGCAACCTCCCCCCCAACACAACCCAAATGACATATAGCCTACATACTCAGTGTGCCACTCAACCACAGCCCATAAGGCATAACAATGTACCCAACACTCTAGTCATAGGTGACTCTATAGTCAGGCACACCGATGTTCCACTCACCAGGTTAAACAAGGAGAAAATTACTGTCAGCTGCCTGTCAGGTGCCAGGATCCACCACATAATGCATGCACTCAGGTCACTCCACAACAAGTAAAAATAATGACTCTGTCATTATCCATGTTGGTGTGAATGACCTGAGACATACCTCCCTGGACTACATGAAAAGGGACATGGAGGAGATGTCTGATCTTGTAGCCCAAGCAGGTATGACCCTAGCCCTGAGTTGTATCCTGCCATCACCCAGAATGATACCACAGTACAAAGACAAAATTATTGACTTCAATAATTGGCTAAGCTTCTGGTGTCATTCTAAGAGGCTCCAGTATCTGTCTGCCTAGGATGACATGATTGACAAACCCTGATGCTTTGCCAGAGATGGCCTGCACCTATCACCCCTGGGATTCCAAATACTGGCTAAGGCTCTAGCCACCCATATAGTGCCTTTTTTTAGGGAAGGTTCAAATGACAAATTCACCACCATAACAGGTACAAGCAAGCAAAATCTGAGGGTATTGCTACTCAATGCTAGAAGTCTAAACCTCAAAATGCACTCACTTGAGGCACTCCTTAAAATGGAGAACATTGACATCTGTGCAGTGACAGAGACCTGGTTCAAGGCTCCAGAGAGTACCCCTGTATTACCAGGCTATCATTCATACCACACCTTTCGGCCACCTAACCTGGATTGAAACACTAAAGGTAGAGGTGTGTCCATATTCATTAAGGATATCCACACCTCCAGGCTAGTTGCTCAGCATAATGCATCCGAGATTATTCAAGTGCAACTAACTCTGGGCAAGACGGCAATCCAAATTGTAGCTTGCTACAGATCCCCCACCATGCCCCAGGATTCCCACTCCTCATTTCTTGATACACTGGAAAATATTATGGTACAACCTAACACCCTAATAATGGGTGATTTCAACGAACCCACCATTAACTGGGAAAACTACTCATGTACCAAATCTTGTGCTCAATGTTTTCTGGAATTCATAAATTCCAATACCTTGGATCAACTTATCCACACCCCCACCAGGGGCAGCAATATCCTAGACCTGGTCATTACCAACATGGGCAACCAGTGCTCCACACCAGAGGTCAGTTCCTCGTTGGTCAGATCCGACCACAAGCTAATTACCCTAGACATCCACATCCCTCCCCACCCCCCATTAGGGAAACCACCGTAAAAAATTTCTCCAAAGCCAACTTCACGCTTCTTAAGACAGAAGAGGCAAACTTCACGACACCCATGCTGACAGACAATAGAGGTATGACTGCTGAATCCTACACAGATGCACTTTATAAGCACTTACACGAGTGCATGGATCGTGCTATCCCTAACAGAACCAAGATGCTATCCTCCAAAAAAAGGAAGCCAATCTGGTGGCCCCTGCCATGAACAAACTCTAAAATAGAAGAAAGAAACTGATGCAAAAAACAGTAAAATCACATGATTGGAGGAACTACCTAGTCAGCTTCAGTAAGAAGCTGAGATCCCTTATAAAATCCTCCAAAGCTAGTTACGAAAACAAAATCGCCACTGACTCTAAAGACAACTACAAAGCATTCTATAGCTATATCAAGAATCTCAATGGCAACACTCAGATCTGCTCTGAGTTACAGTACAATGGCACTAAATATACAGAACCAACTGATATTGCCAACATCCTGGCAGATAGGTTCAGTGCTAACTTTAAACTCCTTTCATCCCCTAAAGGGCCCATCTCTATACCGGAAGAATGCAAAGTTCGTGTAATCATGGCTGCACAGGTAAAAAACACACTCTCTAAAGCCAAGAACGCAGCATCCATGGGACCTGATAACATCCCAGGCTGCATTCTACATGAACTACAGAATGAACTGGCACCCCACCTAAGTACCATGTTTAATCATAGCCTCACCTCAGGCTATGTGTCCATTGAATGGCGCACAGTGACAGTTATCCCACTCCACAAAGGGGGAGCCACCATTAGCCTGATGAGTCTGGTCTGCAAGGCTATGGAATGTATCATCATGGAACTTATAAAAAATGACATTGGTAATCTCCAAACTCTGGACCCCTCCCGGTTCGGGTTTGTAAAAGGCAGATCATGTCTCCTAAATGTGATATACTTCTTTGAAGCGGGCACCAAAGCCGTAGATGGCGGTAAGGTGGTTCACACAGCCTATCTAGATCTTGCCAAGGCTTTCGACACCATCCCTCACTCTAGAATTATAGATAAACTCACTAAACTAGGTACAAATCCCTATGTCACAAGATGAGTTGCCAACTGGCTCACTGACAGAACCCACACTGTGAAAGTAGCAGACTCCAAATCCAACTTCAGACCAGTGACAAGTGGAGTACCACTGGGTTCAGTACTGGGTCATCTCCTGTTTGGTATCTACTTCTCTGAAGTACAGGCTAACATAGAAGGTCTTTGGCTAATGAAGTTCGCAGATGACTGCAAACTAGGAGCCATAATCAAAGCTCCAAAAGATGTGGGCATCCTACAAAAGGGATTCGCTGAGACAGATGCCTGGTGTCAAAGCCATGGCCTCAAGCTCAATGCCAAAATGTGCATTGTCATCCCTTTTGATAAAAACTCTGTACCCATGAACTACCACATAGGCAGTAGTCTACTTAACAATGAAAGTGTGATAAGAGACCTTGGGACACAGGTAGACAGTAGTCTCTCCTTTGATAATCAGATCGCCACAGTAGTCAGGAAATCTTTCTACATGGCACACCTCATCACAAAAGGTTTCTCATCCAGTGAAAAAGAGGTCATTGTACCTCACAAGACATCTACAACAACTGGAAAGGCCACAGAAATACCTCACAAAGAGGATTACCAGCCACAAACAGATGCCCTACCCAGACCTTCTCAAAAAACTGCAGCTTTACTCCATCGCATATCACCTACTCAGAGGCGATCTCTGCCTAACATACAAAGCTATGTCAAACCCAGAGCTTTTGGACATGCTCCACTTAAAGAAATTCCAATCCCTCCGAGCTACACACTCTAGGGACTTAAACCTTGTCGCCACAATAAACAGAACATGCTGGAGGGATAGAGTCCTCTCCCAGAGACTTCCCATACTCTGGAGCAAACTACATATCTATATCAAACAAAGCTCCTCATTAGCACTCTTCAAGAAAAATCTTGATGATTGGATGGGAGATAGGAAATTCACCCCGGGGATCACCTCTGTGGCTCTGCTTGACAGTGCACAGGAAAATAATTTTCTCGGGTGGCGAAAGCCAGGGTACCTTTTGGCTAGGCTTATATAGGCCCTAGGGCCAATAGCCTAGTACCTACCTATGAACCTATGAACTTTGTTCTGGATAAATGTAACATAGTGTATTTTAAAAACATATTAAAAGGGGAAATGTGTACACAGTTTCACAACTATTAAAAGACGTAAACGAATATAAAGATTTAGTAAGTATGATTACCTCTTCATTTTCCTTTACTAGGTATGTAATAATGGTTAGCAATAAAACAATGAAATATATTGGATATCAGTTGAATAATTTGTCTGTTAGCAATTAACAATACTGACATTCTTTGTACAAATCATGCATTAGACCCATCAATGAGTGCAACAATATTTTCTGTGCATATTTAATTGGAAATTTGGATTGTTTCCCCAAAAATATATTAATTAAAGACTTAAGTTACATGGATAGATGTAAATATTAAAACTTGTATACAAATCACAGATACAGATACAGTAGAGGAAAAGTAATTTTAGCTTACAAAGTCTTTAGAGATCAGGTACTACAATTTTTATTAAATATTAAATAAAAATACAACAGTAATCATATGAATAGATATAATGGTAGAAAAGTCTGCAAAGAGATATAAAGAAATAATGTGCACTATAATTATATTAATCAAAAAAATATAATGTTATGGAATAAACTATTTCATAATATTTGTAAATCAACAAATGCTGACGTTTAAAAATCCTTGGACAAATGGATGGGAGATAGAGTATTTGATCGAGATATCACTGAATCAGTGTTCCTTGATGGTCAAATGGCCAGAACACTGTAAATAACTTATGAGTTTATGAACCTTGCTAATACCTACTAACATTTTCTCCATTTTATCCTTTCCTTTAATTTCCAACCTAAAAAGCTGTTATCAGCCTTACAACATACCCAGCAATATGCTGCTCATTGTGATATCCTACTCTGTACCTTATCTTCACTTACTTGTAGCTCCCACAACTCACACCCCAGTATTATTACCTCAGTATGACCACTTTTTCATCCTGATTATTCATAATTTTCTTTCTCCATGCAGCCTGTAGCCATTTTAGTTTAACCACCCAACTACACTCTAATCCAGTCCAGTTCCACAGGATAACTTCCTGTATCATGTTCAGCATCTGTTTTTACCTCTGTTGTCTTTTTGTTCTTCTGCTGCAGATTCCACCTCCATATACTATGTTTCTCAACCTCTCCCCAGTTCATAAAGCATGTACAGTCAGAAATATTCCTCTCTGCAAGCTGTATTCCCACAATTTTCTCTTGTGTCAGTCTATCTACCAACTTGTTTATTCCTGATGAATGTATATGCCTTTGCTTACCATTCTTTACTCTCCCCAAATCAACAAGTCATTGTTCCTCCATTTTGTCTAATACCATCTGACATCCCATATGGTGCTCAAATCAGTGTCCACAATAACATTATAGTTCACTCTACCCATACCTGTGAACCTCTTAGAGAATGAAATGTGGACAAAGCCAAAAATAGCGGGGAACAAAGTTCCAAAATCAGGGAAAGATTTTAAATATCACTTCTATAAACTTAGAAAGTTACTAGAATACATAACATATTTTGCTTTAACATGCATTTTCTGAACGATATGAAGTCTGCATCTCGAATCTTTGTCATTATTTTCAGACTTTGATCCTCAATGATTTGTCATTAAGCCAAACATTTTATGAGGAATAGACTAAAGATGTGAGGTAAAAATCTGGACATTCTGCAAAATTCTGGACAGTTGAGAGGTGGTTCCCTACCACAACATTACTATCATCCTCACTCACTTTATTAATGCCTTCAAAGAAGGCACTAAAAGCTTCATTCATATCAGTATGCCATCCATAAACGTTCCCCAATGCCATCATTAGTCTCCCAGATCTGCGTTTTACCATCAGCCACCTACAGTCTTTACTTTTAAGTTTGCAGTATTTCATTAACCTCCATAAAAAACACATCTCTTTTTGCTCCCCTTCATAGTCCATGTAGAGAAGATAAAGCTATTTTGCTTTAAATTATTTTTCTTTCTCATCTGCATCTTTATGTCTTGTAGTGTAACCACCTCCTATTATCACATTTCAGTTTCACCATAACAGTTTCTATTTTGATTGGATGATCCAACGTCACCAACAATATTCCAAATAGTAAATCAAGCACTCGTAATCTCATTCCACCCTCCCCCAACTTCTCTGACTGGCTTTCCTCTTCATTAGGTTAAGAAAGTATGATAGGATATGAACAAATGTTGACATTTACTGTTCTCCTTCAAAGTTATTTTGACAGGGGATGAGCCTTCCTGCACATCAAAAAGTAGAGATTGCATCCCCAAATCCCCACTGTTTATACATACTAACTCAGAGGATGACATACCTCAGGGAAAAGGGAATATTCTAGGAAACAGCCATCTTAGACTTAAAAGTCTTAATTTCACACATTCTCTGTCTATACCTCAGGACTCACACTTAGGAGTCCCCGAATTTGAAATAGCTACTTTTTAGCTTTCAGTCAGAGTCTATGAAGTACATCAAACATCAATTTGATCTATTGTTGTGAGTATCAAGGAATTAACAGGAAAGTTAACAACAGCATCAAACTTGCAGTCAGCTGCTAACTTAGTCATGTTGATACCTGCCTTTACATCAGAGAGTAGATGACAAATAGTAGGATTCCCAAGACTGTGTCGTTTGACGCCACTAGTAACAATTGTGTTCTGACATGTGTGCATGTGTGCATGTGTGCGTGTGTGTGTGTGTGTGTGTGTGTGTGTGTGTGTGTGTGTGTGTGTGTGTGTGTGTGTGTGTGTGTGTGTGTGTGTGTGTGTGTGTGTGTGTGTGTGTGTGTGTGTGTGTGTGTGTGTGTGTGTGTGTGTGTGTGAGTAATAGGTGCCACCAACCCTCACTGTATGGGCTGTGTCAATAGGACAATTAGCTATACCTTAAATGATATGAGAGTTAATGCATAGTTGGGTAATCTTGTTGATATTACCAGCATGAAGAATTGCACCAGAGATCTTTGCAAGTTCCATAGAGACAGAGTAGACATACTGGCTCTTTTTGCTGGCTTCAGAATTGGAACTGAACTAGCAAGCAAAGACATTAGTGTTGGCTACTGGGTTAGAAGAAGTTATAGCATTTGATTGCAGAAGCAATAATGGGTGTTGCTTCTACATTTCCTAATATAGTTAAAAAAGCCCTTAATATTATCTTTCAAGGAAATGGAAAATTTAAGTTCATAGAAATCATTGCTTTCTCTAATGTTTAACTTGACATTCTTACTAAGCGAGTTTAGTTTCTTTTTGAAAAGAGGAAGGACATTTTAAATGGCTAGTGGCCTGTTGTTCTTTTTAAACAAATTGTTTAGCTGAAAATTCCACCATTACTCTTATGAGGATAGGGACAGATGCTCCTATATTGCTGTTCAATTTAGGAGGCATGTGTAGAAATATTGTAATGGGGCTGTTATGGGAGGGACAAATTTTTGAACTTCTCCAGGTCATCAACAGACTATTAGAAGTTGGCCCAGGAATAGTTTTTGAAAACAGTGGGGTCATAGGATTAGTGGTGGTGGTTCTAGGGGAAAAGATAATATTGGGAACAGACAATCAAGAAAACAGAGGTATATGCAGGAATACAGGCTGAACCAATAGTTATAAAGGCAAGACAGGAATTGTTTGCACCTTTAGTGGAAAAAAGGACACTTTGGTCTAGGGATTTGCCATTAACAAAGATTAGGAAATTCTCTGCATACTTTTATTGGTTATATATATCTACCATTTAATAGCTTGCCAGATAAAGTCATATAAAAGTAGTGTATTTGGTCTAATATGAATATTCTACAAATGATTTAGGTATATTTCATGGTCAGCAGGGGACATGGATGGGGATGTATAACAGCCAATAATGTGATAGTTGGTTTTGTTTAAAGGGACTATGAGATTAAGAAATCTAGGTTGGTATCATGTGGGTTCTGACATGAAATGATGGGATCCTGGAAAAATGCAGATATGTTCTGACAGCTGCTTTTGGGTCTAAACGGGTACTAGATACTAAGATTATTTATACGATTCTTATAGTTAATCAGTGCCACCTTAATATAAGCCAAATTGGAATTTGCTCTGTTGACATGTCCTGGAGATGGAGTCTAAATAAAAAAAGCAGTATGTAGTAAATGCTTTAGGCAATACGTGTAAGCCTTGAGGAAAGAGGCCTAGGCCATCCCTGGCAAAGCAGGTAGGTCTATCAGCAAGTACCACAACCAAGAAAATAATAATGAAGGCAGTAGATCAAGTGCAGTAATCCTTTATTCACCTCCAAATATAACCATCAGGGCAGGTAGTTTAACTGGATTCTATGCGTTACATCTTCATCATGAATATGTAGGGTGGACAAGGTGGAATGGATGGTAGCAGGAGGTGGTGGGCAGACCGAAAAAGCTTGGAAACAGCAGGAGAAATAGCGGTGGAGGATAGAAAGATGTTAGGTAAGGTGACAATTGAGAGTACTTATTCACAAAACACTGTGTTTACACTCAATATCTCACACTAACTGCATAACTGAACTTGGCAAATTTCCACACTCAGTCTTCCACTCTATTCTGCACAGTAAATGATCTTAACAACTTGCAGCAAATCCAAACAAGGCAGATAGAAGCAATCAGTCATAACCAACATATACTCTATTGTAGAAGAAGTCAGTACAATAAAGTTGCGATACCTGTAGAGCTATGTGTTAGTGTTAATTTATAGAGGGCTATTACAGACAAGAAATAGTAAATAGAGCAACTAGAATAAGAACCCATACAAGGAACCTTCACAGACAAAGTAATATGACCAATACACAAGTGATGTTATAGTCTTATAACAGTAATTGAGGATGACACATATTTGCTGTAATACTAACCTCAGTGGGATGGCAACAGTAACTAGAACCACTAGAAGGAACCTTTCTCATTCAAGCAATTGCCACAGGAAACATGAACAATACACAAGTAATGTTATAGTCTTGTAACAGTAATTGAGGATGACAACATATTTGGTGTAGCAGCAACCTCATTGGGATGGCAACAGTAAGCAGAACCATTACAAGGAACCTTCACAAGCAAGCAATTATCACAAACAAACATGAACAATACAACATGAGTAACTGCACTACAACAGTCTTATAACAGGAATTGAAGATGATAACATATTCAATGTAATAATAACCACAGTGTGATGTCAACAGTAACTAGAAACACTACAAGGAATGTCCATAAACAAGCAAATAGCACAAGCAAACACAGTCAGATAAATAGGATTATAGCAGTACCCATGAAAGATGGCAGATTCACTGCAATAGATTCACAGTAGGATAACCTAGAACAGGCAGTATTTAACAGTGGCACATTAAGGATAAAAGACCTAAAATAGCCACTTACCAAATGAAGATGTCACAGGTACAAAAACAGCCTTACTTCAATGTGTTATTTCATGGAAGGTCTTGTTTACTGGAGAAAGATGTCACCAAAATACAGAATTTGCCTGATTCCAGAGACGAAATGTGTGCTAGTAGGTGCATTTCAACTACTTTCAGGCTAGTTCTTACACTGTACTGCCAAGCATTGAAGAATAAACAGCTCAGTTGCAAGCATACCTCTCAACTGTCCAGATTCTTGCAGAATGTCTGGATTTTTACCTTATATTTTTGGTTTGTTACTCATAAAATTTGAGGTTTTCTGACAAATCACTGAAGATTGACATCACTAAATAATCAGAGACATTTGAGTTTCAGACTTCACATCCTTCGGAAAAATGCATACTAACACAAGTCCTGTTATTCTAACAGCTTTCCATGTTTATAAGAGCAATATTTAAAATCTGTCTCTATTTTTGGGCATTTCCCCCCATTATTTTAATTCTTGTCCAGATTTCTTATGCTAAGAGATCGGGAGATGTGGGAATTCATGTCAATCCATTGAAGGCAGTTTTGATGAACTCAAATAAACCAAAACTAGTTTTCCAAAACCTTCTTCAGCAAAACATTGAAACAACCCCCACACCCCACAGATTTATGTATACCAATTCCAAGGTCACACAACAGTGGAGAAAAAGACAATGTCCACTTTCACTGAAGGCAGTTTCAGTGAACTGACTTCAGTTTCTTTCCTTTCACTGAAATTACCTTCGACGGATTGACATGCTCCTGGTGCCAAGCTGAGCAATGGTCTAAATTTAATCTAGGCAGTATTCAATGAGACAGGTGCCAGGCAGTCATAGGAAGACTACAGCAGAAATTGCCTCTGTCAAGATGCTTACCAGCACAATGTTTCTTCTTGTCACCATGTTATCACAAGGGACAAGTAGGAATCAGTCCATGCAGGTCAAGGCATGAACTTGGCAGGTGAATCCTCAGAGTCCTACATGCTGAAAAGTTTAGTAAAATCTCTCACTCCTCTCTCCTTGTCTACTTTTTGTTTGTACTGTGTAACATTATCTGTAGTTCATCGTAAAGAGTGCCAAAAGCTGCATAATGGTCCAACTAAAGTCCAGGCAGCACCAGATGAAACGAGAGCAAAACACTCACAGGAAGGATCTAGCAGAAGGTACCTCACTCAGGCTGGAGACCAGGACAATGGTTCTTATCCCTCTCTCATAAGGAGTAAGTAAGAATCACTCCAAGCAAGTCAAGACAAGCCCTGGATGCTCCAGTCCTCAGATGTGTAATCCCAGATGTTGCTGGGCTTGGTAAAGCCTCTCATTCCCCTCTCTTTATATGCTTTTCAAATAGAGTTAATTACTTTGCAGTCAAAGAATGCACCAGAAATCTTTACTAACTGGCATTAACCAAATACTTTTTAAAACTCCAACACAAAAACAAATTTAAAATAAAACAACAAATTTGAATTAAAGCAAACTGCAATAAAGCAAGAGCAAAATACAAAAAGACAGTGTAAGAATGCAAACTATGAAGAGTATCATACATTTTGCAACAAATATTCCCTCCTCAGTGTATCCACATAGCTTCTTTCCTTTCTTAAATTACACACTTTCTGTTCCCTACCCCCTTCCTTACTACCACCCCTTGGTGATGTCAGCCTGCTTACAACTTCAAATATTTCCCCCTTTTATCAGTATCGTCAGTGTGGAGTACCACAGAAGCCCCAGTAAGTCTAGACATTTTATTTCAATGCTTGCTGTTTTACAACCCAGTCAATGAAGTGGGCATCATCAATTTATATTCCTCACATTTAGAGATTAACAGTTGGCACAGACATTGTGTCAATCAGTATTGCACTGTGAACTCATAGATACTATTCAGATGTCAACATACATACAGAAATATTAAACATGAACCCCACATAGACCTTAGTAAGCTTACTTGAAGTACAAACCTATAATGAACGATCTTTGTAACTCTACAGAGACATAAGTTGCCATAAGAGAGCATTGCTCATTAAAACATTTTGTACAGTACAATACAGCACAACATTGTACAGATCAAATATTTACAGTGTTATCAGATGCATTGAAAAGTATCTTGGACCCCATCACTAGGCCATGGAAGCTGTCTAGTTCTGGCTAGCTATTCATATTGAATCTTGTACAGTCTGATGACACTTACCTAATATGGAATTTCTCACAACACAGTAATGCACTACAAACCTCTTCATAATCATATATTACAAACTGGAATCAACAAATGAACAGCAGTCCTTAAAAGTAACCATCAATGAACATTGTAATGAGGAACATCATCTTAGACGTTCAAGTATATAGCAAGTATATAACAGCCACTGCTCTGCTGTATTCACCTGCGCAAGCCAAGGAATCTGTTACATCCTGCTAACCATAAGTACAATTTTATACTGTATTTTTCAGTTTTAAACTACTTTTGCTATGTTGCTGATTTTTAAAACCGGTCTTGCTGATTTATTGCACTTTTTGTCTGCTGTAGCATAGACTACATTCAGACCTGCTGAATCTGGTTCTGTTTGTTAAATTGTGCACTAAACCAGGCTATCTTTTGTTGGAGAGGGCTCCCCTGCTCCATTGTCGCAGGACAGTACAATTAGGACTCGTCTGATTGATGGTTGCTGGCACAGGGCTCAGATTTGAGGTTTTTTATTGGTTAAATTGTTTAATTCCGTTTGCTCACTGTTTTAACACTGGTCCACCAAGTTAGGCGATGAGCCACTGCTCTGCTGTATTCATCTGTGCAATCCAAGGAATCTGTTACATCCTGCTAACCATAAGTAACATTTATACTGTATTTTGCACTTTTAGATTGCATTGTTGCTATATTGCTTATTTTTAAAACTGTTCTTGCTGATTTGTTGCACTTTTTATTTGCTGTAGCACTGACTAGATTCAGACCTGCTGAATCTGGTTCTGTTTGTTAAATTGAGCACTAAGCCAAGCTGTCTTTTGTTGGAGAGGGCCTCCCTGCACCCTTGTGGCAGGACAGTGCAGTTAGGATTCATCTGATTGAAGATTGCTAACACAGGTCTCAGTTTTGAGCTTTTTTATTGGTTAAATGGTTTAATTCAGTTTGCTCACTGCTGCTATGTAAGCCTCACATTTGCACTGGTTTGCGCTTGTTTTAACACTGCTCCACAGAGTTAGGTGACCAGACACTGCTCTGGTATATTCAAATGTTTACACCATCATGCACTACTGTGCAGTGGAGGTAACCATTAGAGTTTATACATGCAAAAACTTCACTAGCTGCCCTCTGATCTGTCCAAGAAGTCCTTAAATTGCATGTAGCTGCTCAGAGAGCATCTCAGCTGCTCTTTTGCCCTTTAAACAGTTCCAAAACCTCAAAATCTTCAATAGTCTCATTAGTATAGACCCCATTCAGAGCACCGAGTTATACCACACCCCTCCATTTTCTCTCCCCACTGGGAAAACAGGATTTAACCTAGCATTATCGATGGTTAGTTTCCCTCCATTTCCCCTATCAGCCTGATTGACATGAGTATCCTGAGGCAGTGTAGCAACTTCCTCATGTACTCTCACAACCCTCTACTCCTAAATCACCCAAGTACAATTTGTGAGAGATGCATCTACACTAAGAATCTGTAATCCTTGCTGTCTCGCACACAGAACAATAACACTGAACAGGTTGTCAGCTCACATACTACACTTCCTATGCAAACCATGCACTCAACACATAAACCATCATATGCAGAGATACTCACCAGAAGCCTTCCTAAACACCAGAAACCTTCCAAACACAAATATGCTACACCTAATACAGCACCTACAGCATTCAATACACATAAAACACAAGCACCAGTGTCTCACCAAATAAGCCCCTATGGAAAAGCACATATACTGTAAACCAATATTTTTGGTCATAGGTGACTCCATTGTGAGACACACAGATGTGATTGGTGGGGAGAATTTGGTTGGTTGTGTCCCTTGTGGTCACTGGTCACAGTGCAAATTTGTATCAAAGAGCAAACAATTTACCAGCAATAATATCCCAATAATTTATAACATTCAGATATTTGATAATTGCAGTACTGACTGGATTATATGTTTGGTGACATGAACCTGTTCCACTTTTATGTGGGACAAACTTTGCATCCTTTTAGGACACATATTTCTGTACATTAGAGTGACATTAGAAATAAACGTATTTCTAATGCTCTGTATAAACATTCTATTAAACACCCTATTGCACAATTTATGTTTGTTGTTATAAATTTCAGGACAATAGAATTAACAAGCCAGGATGGCACAATATTTTAAACAAAAAAGAAAAAACTTGGATAATTAGACTAGGTGGGTTATTCTCACCTGGGCTTAGTGAGCATTTGTGATTATCCAATAACAGCGGGTCTACTAGTGTTTAAGGCAGTATTTATTTAGTTGTGTAACTTAGATTTTTATACACTGATGAAGGCTATGCCGAAACTGGTCTGTTTCTTATTTTTGATGTGATTTTTCTGCCTCAATAATAAATCTTTTCAACCTCACTTGGATGGTGTTGGCTACTTTTATTTTGTTTTTTACTATAGTCTATTTTGGCCGTTGCACCCTGCTGTACATGTGGAAGTCTGGATTGGAAGACACACAGATGTTCCATTCACCAGGCTTGACAAGGAGAAGGTTACAGTCAGCAGTCTATCGGGTGCCAGGATCCATCAGATCACTCATGCACTCAAGTCTCCCACCAAGTACCCTTATGACTCTGTCATAGTTCATGCTGGTGTGAATAACTTGAGACGTAGCTCGCTCAACTATATAAAGAGAAACATGATTGAGCTCTATGAATATGCACCCTAAGCAGGTATGTCCCTAGCCTTGAGCAGCATTCTTCCCTCACCTAAGATGTTACCACAATATAAACAAAAGTGATTGACTTCAACAATTGGCTTAGTTTCTGGAGTCAATCTAAGCGGATCCAGTTCCTGTCAGCCTGGGATGACATGGTTGATAGACCATGCTGCTTTGCCAGGGATGATCTTCACCTGTCACCTGTAGGCTTTCAGTTACTGGCTAAGGCACTTGCCTCCCCCATAATGCCTTTTTTAGGAAAGGTCTCAAGAACAAATTTTCTGATGTGAAAAATATCACTCACAGAAGGTTATGCTGCTAAAACACTAGGAGTTTAAATCAGTAACTGCACTCTCTGGAAGTACTCCTCTCCCTGGAGGATGTTGATGTATGTGCAGTTACATTAACTTGGTTCAGGGCCACAGACAGTACCCCAGCCTTGCATGGCTACAATGCCTTCCACACTTTTAGACTGCAAAATGAGCATGTGACAACCAAAGGAGGAGGAGTACCAATCTTCATCAAAGATAAATACATGTCTAGACTGGTTAGACAGGAAAACTCCATGGAGTTACTTCAAGTTCAATGAACTGTGGGTAAGACCCCCCTTCACATCATTGTTAGCTATAGACCCCCTTCAATGAACCAAGATACCCATGCTGTTTATATGGACTTACTTGAGTCAGTCAAATTACAACCAAACACTCTAGTCATGGGTGATTTTAACTATCCCTCTATTAACTAGGAAATTTATAAGAGTACCAACATGCTCGCACAAAGGTTCCTGTTCCTGGGCTTTGTTAACACTAATGCCCTGGAACAAATAGTGTGCAACCCCACAAGGGGCTCAAATAGTTTTGACCTGGTCCTCACAAACATGGGTGATCATTGCACCACCACAAATATAGGACCCTCACTGGATAAATCTGATCACAAATCAGTCACATTTGAAGTAGCTATAACACCTGAACCCCTCCTAGGTGAAATTAGGCTAAACATTTTCACCAAAGCTATTTATACCCTCCCAAGGGATGGCATAAATAATTTCCAAGCTCCTATTCCCACAGATGGTATTGACATCTATACTAAGGTATACACAAATGCCCTGTACAAACACTTACACAAATGTATTGACACAGCTGTACCTGATAGGATCAAAACACGATCCTCAAGAAAAAACAAGCCTCCCTGGTGGACATCTAACATTAATAAGTTATACAACAAGAGGAAGAAGTTGCTGTCTAAGAATGAAAAAGAGAGGTCCCAGCACTGGAAGAACACCCTCCTCTGATTGAACAAACAAATAAAACAACTTTTAAAATCCTCAAAGGGTAACTTAGAAAAAAATTTAGCAACCATAGCTAAGGATAACCATAAGGCATTCTTATTCTTCAGCTAAATCCATAACCTAAAAGGTAGGACCCAGACGTGTGCTGATCTAGTGGTGGATGGCATCACACACACAGTGATCCTGCAAAAATAGCTAACCTATTAACTGACAGGTTTTGTGAAAATTTCACCCCTTTGTCCCCTCCAAACATTCCACAAAGCATTTCCTCTACATCTCTCCCATCTTGCACCTCCAAGCAGCAAGTTATTAATGCTCTCTTCAAGGCCAAAAAACAGTCTCTGTGGGACTGGGTGGCATCCCATGTTGCATTTTAAATGATCTAAAACATAAGTTAGCAACTCCATTGGGTACTCTTTTCAATTGCAGCCTGAGTACTGGTTTTGCCCCTTTTGAATGGAAAATAGCAACCGTCATTCCCCTTCATAAAGGGGGTACAGCCGCAGATCCTGGGAACTACAGACCCATAAGTGTGACCAGCCTTATCTGTAAGGCTATGAAACAAATCATCATGGACCTTATAAATAAGGATATAGGTAATCTCCAAACCCTTGATCTGACACAGTTTGGTTTTGACAAAGGCAGGTCATGTCTGTTAAACCTGGTGGACTTCTTCAAAAATGTCACCAGAGCAATAGACGAAGGCATATCTGCGCATACAGCCTACTTTGACTTAGCTAAGGCCCTCAACACAATCCCACATATGGGCATCATTGATAAACTCTCCCAGTTAAATATGAACCCTTATGTCATCAGGTGGGTTGCTAACTGGCTCACCGACAGATCATACTCAGTCAAAGTTGGGGACTTTACCTCAACCAGCAGACCTATCAACAGTGAGATTCCTCAGGGGTCAGTGCTGGGCCCCCTATTGTTTGGAATATACTTCTCAGATGTTCAGGCCAAAACAGAGGGCAATGGCTGACTAAGTTTGCTGATGACTGCAAATTAGATGCAATTATTGAAACCCCAAATGATGTCAATATACTTCAAGAGGGACTTACACAAACCAATGATTGGTGCTAAAACTCTGGACTCAAACTCAATACTAAAAAACTGTTGTCCTCTTTGGTAAAAACAATATCCCTGCAGACTACCATATAAATAATAATAACCTAAGTAACAACTCAGTAGTGAGAGGCTTGGGAACGCAAGTTGACTGTAGCCTAAACTTTGACCACCATGTGTCTGTTGTGGTAAGGACGGCATTCTTTGTCAAATACCTAATTAACAAAGGCATTGCCTCAAGTGTGATAACACCCCTGTACTCATCCCTCATCAGGGCAATAATTGAGTACAATGCTCCCTTTGGTATGTACCTTACCAGACATCCGCAACAACTTGAGAGACCTTAGAGATTTCTAATCAAGAATATAAAAGGTCTCCAGCACACATCGCACATTAACAGACTGAAATCACAGTCACTGTACTCAGTAGCATACAGACTACTTAGAGGAGACTGGTGCCTGACCTACAGAGCAATCTCAGATCCAAACCTAATGGAATTCTGCACATCCGCAAGTCAAATGAGACAAGGGTCACCAGCTCCATGGACCTTAACCTAGCCTGTGACATAAATAGGACCTGTTGAAGAGACAGATATGTCTCTCACAGGTTGACACTTCTCTGGAATAGGCTACCAGTTCACATCAAATAATGTCCTTCTATGACCCTGTTTAAGCATAGCCTGGATGACTGCATGGAAAAACCATATATTCCTGCTGGGGATTTCACCTATGACCCTACTAAATATGGGCAGTCTGCTAACTAAGATCTCACGTTTAGGCAAGATCCTTTATATTGCATTTCTGTAGTATTATATTGGGTACACACAGCTAGGCTTATAAAGACCTTCGGGTCAATAGCCCAGTAACCACCTATGAACCTATGAATCTATAACTTTGATGTAAAAATTATTCCAGAATACATTGATAACACAATTTTTTCACATCTCACTTTCTTGTAGAAAAAAAAAATTTCAATATGCTTCTTAACATACTTAGAACTACAAGTTAATAGGCTCATATTGTTCAGTACAATTTTAATGGTTGCATGTTCATTGTCTTGGTATATGTGCTGAGGTTTTGCTATTCTGGCTCATATGCTCCATCATCAGTGTCCTAGTCTATGTATTGAGTTATCACTGTCTTGGCTTTATGTAATGAGTTATCACTGCCCTGCCTTCATATACAGAGGTATTGCTATCCTGGTTGACCAGTTAATTCAGCCTCTTTCAGCCTTCGTCTGTTGGTCTTAACAAGACTTATCTCTAATATATCATCCAATGCATCTGCCTCTCTATGCCCTTCAAAATATAAATATGTCTACTAGGCCCCAGCCTGGACTGCTTTACAATATTGGTCTCATCAGACAACACTGAGAACAGCTACATTTGTTGCTTAGGGATTATCAATATCCACATAAGGTATCATCTGGAAACAAGTGGATTACTTCTGCTGCTTCCTGAGAGACGTATTACCCTGCCACATCACCTTTAAAGTAGTTGGATACACCAGATGTACCTGTGCCTCTGCTTGACACCATCCTTAGGCTACCCTACCAATGCTTTTTCCTACCTGCAAGTTTCAGAGGAGGAATAATCTGTACATCTAACTTTCTGTCACCAGAAATAAAGCTCATTTTTATTTAGCAGTATTCTTCAAGGTGCAGATGTTAACTAGCATTTGCATGAGTTGTATCATCATCATTATTATTAGTAGTATTATTATTATTATCATTAGTATTATTATTATTATTAGTATTATTATTATTAGTATTATTATTATTATTATTATTATTATTATTATTATTATTATTATTATTATTTAACGGATAACTGGTGCCAGAGCCACGGCCTAAAGTTAAATGCCAAAAAATGCATAGTCATACCCTTCGGGAAAAACAAGGTTACCCCTAGCTACCAAATAGGTGGCAATCCACTGAGCACAGAAGAAGTTATCAGGGACCTGGGGACCCAGGTTGATAGTAGTCTGTCATTCGACACCCATGTAGCTAAAGTAGTTAGGAAGACCTTCTACATTGCCCACCTTATCATGAAGGGATTCTCATCTAGATCAAGGGAGGTCATAGTCTCCTTTACTCATCACTCATCAGACCAATGATTGAGTACAATGCCCCATTCGGAATGTATCTGACCCGACACTTGCAGCAGCTGGAGAGGCCACAAAGTTCCTCACCAAAAGGATAAAGGGTCTCAAAATCTGTCCTATGCTGCCCGACTGAAAGAACTCCAGCTCTATTCAGTCGCCACGCTGCTCAGAGGTGACCTTTGCCTAACATACAAGGCCATGTCAAACCCAGATTTGATGAATATGCTTCACCTCAAAAATCTAGATCCATCAGAGCCACAAGGCGGAGACTTAAACCTTGACACGGCTATTAATAGGACGTGCTGGAGGGATAGATTCATCACCCAAAGACTCCTATGCTGTGGAACAAAATCCCGGTACATGTGAGGCAGAGCACCTCGCTGGCCTTGTTCAAGAGAAATCTTGACCAATGGATGGGAGATCGCAGATATACCCCAGGGATTACCTCAGTGTCACTGCTCGACAGAGGCACAGAAAAATAATGGGTATAGTTCCCCATACTAAAGGGGTGGCCTAAGCCACAAAACGATGGGCTAGGCTTGTAAATGCCCTCGGGCAGATAGCCTAGTATGAACCTATGAACCTATGAACCTATTTCATCTCTCACTCTACGATCATTTTCAACATTAACACATAACCTAGATGGTCTTCTTTCTATTTCACTGTATAGTTTATTTAAGAACAAGATGGTATTATTCCTTTAAATGCCTTCTCCAAACCCAGTTATTCATAGATTATCTCTTCTGAAGCTGTTCTCAGTAACCTCAGCTTTTAGCATTACTCTACACATTCACTCTTTTATCTGACATATTTCCTCTTGAAAACTGCTAATATTGCCAATGCATAACTCAACAATAAGTTTCACAACATTACTCCTTCTTGCCTTGCTTTTATTTCCTGACAGAGCCATGTCAGATTTCTGATATGAATCTAAGGTTGT